>NW_027192463.1:63844-142335 GCF_041956645.1 Rasamsonia byssochlamydoides | reverse complement strand
TGAGCCCTATCTACTGCCCGTGCCTGGTCCCACCGGGGGCAACCTATGGCAGTGTCTGCTAGGAACTGTAGCAGGGCGAGTACGGAGATCAGCCTTCTAGAAGGAAATGAACAGAACAAGGGTTCTCCCGGGCTGAGAAATTCCGTATGCTTACTATTACCTACTCCGTACATACGAAGTATTACAACTGGAGAACCCAGACATCAATTAGGGTTGAACGCGGGACACAGACCGGGCGTCGTCATTTCGATCCAAGATTCCAGATTGACAGCCCCATCACCATCGAATCATCATCCCGCACTCGCAATTCCACTTTTTTTTTATTAGATACTTCGGCCCTAGTTCATAACGTTACGTGGCTGTGGCCCTCGCGAGCGTAGGTCGGGATGCTCCCGATGTTAGTAGCGACAAGATGAAACGGATATTGGGGATCATTAGAATGTGGTTGCCTCAGATGGATTTTATATATGCTGGCATCCTGTTCCATGCCTTTTATGCCTTTCTTGGACCTCGATTGTCGCCATCTTTCTTTGCAATTGATAGCTTTATCATTCTTCTAGATCATTTTCTATCTTTTTCTTTCATTCCTCCGTAAATACGACCTTATAGATACTTCTACCGGTAGTTTGTATTTGCAAACACCTTCACATTCACAATGAGTTCCGCCCTCAACTTGACTGCCTTGTTGCAGGAATATCCTCCCAGTACATGCACGCTGGAGACGTGCCCCATCATCCTCGCCAATATCCGATATGTCCCCTCCCTGGCCGGAAATGCCACCTACCTTGCCATCTTTATGTTCCTCCTGATCGTGCACATCTTCCTGGGAATCCGGTGGCGGACATGGGGATTCCTCGCAGGCATGGTGGGTGGGCTCATCCTGGAGGTCATCGGCTACGGCGCCCGTATTGGCATGCACAATAACCAGTTCATCAAGCCGCCTTTCTTTGCGTGAGTCCTACAATCTGATCAGTTCTCGCGTGTCAGAGTGCATTCTTGTATCAGCATACCTGACTGAAGTAGATACCTGATCACCCTGACGATCGCACCAGCCTTCCTCTCCGCGTCCATCTACCTCTGCCTGGGACGGATTGTGACCGTCTACGGCGCTCACCTGTCGCGCTTTAAGCCGCGGACATACTCCGTCGTGTTCGTCACGTGCGACATTATCAGTCTGATCCTGCAGGCCGCCGGAGGAGCCATCGCGGCCAGTGGCGGAGCGCCCGACGACGAGAAGCTCGGCGAACACATCATGCTTGGCGGGCTCATCTTCCAGGTCGTCTCGCTGGTCCTGTTCTCGGTTCTGTGTCTCGAGTTTGCGCTGCGCGTGAAGAAGGCCCCGACGCAGCGGAACCCGGTCTTCACCTACGTCACGGGAACGTTCAAGTTCAAGGCCTTCCTGTGGAGTACGTTGCCTCTTGTCACCTCGATCGCTCTTGATAAGTTTCACTGACTGTAAACTTCCGCAGGTCTCGCCATCGCCACCGTAGCCATCATCATCCGTTCCTCCTTCCGTGTCGCAGAGCTCGAGAACGGCTTCGCCAGCAGCATCGCCAACGATCAGGGCCTGTTCATGGCGCTGGAAGGCCCCATGATCATGTTGGCCGTAGTCTCTCTGGCCGTGTTCCATCCCGGCTACGCTTTCGACGGCCAATGGGCGGCTGCGACCTGGTCGTTTCGCAGCAGCGCCAAACAGGCCGGCACGTACAGCCTGCGAAGCGGCAAGTCTGAGGGAGGGAATAGTATGGACTCGAGGCTCGTGACGTACGTTTAATTTGACAACAAGAAAAAAAAAGAAGCTATATTACTGCTGTGCTTCAGACAGTCTTGTTCGGCAAGTTGATTTGATTTGATTGATTGATCTGTTGATTGATTAAACGATGAAAGAGACGCCCATCTACGGAGTATCCGTTTAAACAAGCCGGTCCGTGTTTTTGTTTTAAGAGTTAACAGATTTTTTTTTCCCCCTTTTCTGCATGAATAGATGTGATGTACTTAGGGATTCGTTTCAATTCATTCTACCATTCCACAGGGAAAGCCTTATTGCGGCCATCAGGAATGAGATGAGATGGATTGCCATATTTCCACTGCTTATGAAGAACCGATCTGGAGTTACCTTGATAACTACGTCGAGTATGAACACCCTTTTTTTTGCTTTCTTTCTTTCTTTCTTTTTTTAAGGTGCTTGTATACCTTAGGTAGGTCGTTCTTGCTATCTGCGTGCCTAACAAATTAGTACCTACCTAGTTAGGTAGGTACGAGGGAATCTTAGGGCTGGGCAGTAAGTTTAGGCGGTGGGCACGTGCCTTGCCTTGTTCTTAAGCGATAAGCAAATATCAAATACGGTTTTACTGTCAGAAGACTGAAAAGTCTTTTTTTTTTCCCTCTTTGCTGCAGTGGCTCACCGTGCATAAATTCAATGTCTGAAGAAGATATAATATTGGCCAGCAGCTCGTTTAGCGATTTCCCCCATCCAGCGGTGATGGTGATGGTGATGGTGATGGTTATGCACCGGGCCCAGTCTGGGCGCTTACTTGGGGGCTGAGATCGTCCAGCCCCCGCGCTAGACAACATGGACCAGAATGCAATCCAATTAGTCAGTCTTTGTTCGATGTCCACGATTAGTTGCTTTCTTTTTTTTTTTTACCTCGCTTGCTCATTGGATTTCCATCGCATGTCCAACAAGCTTCGACGAGCATCGTCCAAGGGGCCGCTCTCGACTACCCATGTCCGGCTAGTCACAGGCGAGTTTCAGGCTCGCATTCCAGCCCCTCTGCAGGCAGTCTGTCAGTACGGAGTATCTTGTGAGACGCTGCGATTGCTGATTATCACTTCTAAGCCACCACTCTTTACTGGCCGTCATATTCAGGCACAAATCTACAACCCTGACCACAGCAGAATGCTGCCTCTGCTGCCTCGATCTCTTACCACGCTGTATCAACGCTGATCAAGATGAGTGGCTCCAAGGCGCGAATGTCTAGTTGGAGAAACAGCGAACCGAGCACGTCAGTGCGACAAAGGTATGTATCTGCTTCTCTTCTTCGATGTCGAAATTGACGATTCCTTACGGCAACAGTTTGGATCCAGCAGAGGACTACGCTTCCTCTTTCGACGACATCCCGCCCCCGGCCTACGGCGAGGAGGGGACGATCGCGATATCGCAAGATGGAATCAGGACGCAGGCTCAGATCACAGGTGAGCATTGCGGTTGGGTCTGTTGCGAACGAACAGCTGACAGGTTGAAGACGATGGCAGGATAGATATCTATCTGAACGAGAAATCCGGACGCCTCTCCAATCTCTTTGCACCGGCTCTGCAGCGACAGCTAGAGAACGTCCGACTGGAACAACAGCAGGATCACCGCACACGGAGCCATGTCCCGCTGGATCAACCTTCGCCCGTTTCACTCAACGTCGTCATCCACGTGGTGGGATCTCGCGGCGACGTGCAACCTTTTGTCGCATTGGGGTTAGTCTTGAAGAACACCTACAGGCATCGAGTTCGTCTCGCCACCCATCCGGTGTTCAAAGAATTCGTCGAGAAGAATGGCTTGGAGTTCTTTAGCATTGGGGGCGACCCTGCCGAGCTCATGGCGTTCATGGTGAAGAATCCCAACTTGGTTCCGTCGATGAAGGCAGTGACAGAAGGCGATATCAGCCGGCGACGCCAGGAGATCTCCGAAATCCTCGAGGGCTGTTGGAGGTCCTGCATCGAGCCGGGCAACGGCTTGCGCAAGTACACTGCCGGCGTGTATGGCAGCGATGATCCTTCCGAGCGGCCGTTCCTTGCCGACGCCATCATCGCAAACCCTCCCAGTTTCGCTCACATCCACATCGCCGAGAAGCTCGGTATTCCGCTGCATATCATTTTCACGTGTGTCACCCGCTTCACATGCACCTTGCCGAGGTCAACTAGCTGACTGTCTGTAGCATGCCGTGGTCTCCTACAACGGCGTTTCCTCATCCGATGGCAAACATTCGCTCTTCCAATGCCAACCCGAGCACATCCAACTTCGTCAGCTACTCCCTGGTCGAAATGATGACTTGGCAAGGCCTCGGAGATTTGATCAACCGATTTAGAGTCAAGTCTCTCGGCTTGGAACCACTCTCGTCCCTGTCTGCCACAGGCGTGCTAAACCGGCTTCGGATCCCTGTTACGTATTGCTGGTCGCCAGCGTTGATCCCCAAGCCAGAGGATTGGGGCCCTCACATCTCCGTCACCGGGTTCTGCTTCCTTGGTCTCGCATCTACATATACACCCGACCCGGAGCTCGCCGAGTTCCTTGCCGCCGGACCTCCACCCATCTACATCGGCTTTGGTTCGATCGTGGTGGACGATCCGGATGGGATGACGAAACTGATTTTCGAAGCCGTAGCTAAAACCGGCCAACGAGCGTTGGTGTCAAAGGGATGGGGTGGTTTTGGAGCCTCCATCGAGGTGCCCCCCAATATTTTCCTGATTGGCAATTGTCCGCACGACTGGCTCTTCCAGAGGGTTTCCTGTGTCGTGCACCACGGCGGTGCTGGAACCACCGCTGCAGGCATCGCTCTCGATAAGCCCACGGTCGTGGTGCCATTCTTCGGCGACCAGCCGTTCTGGGGTGCCATGATCAAACGGGCGGGGGCAGGGCCTTCGCCCATCCCGCACAAGCAGCTAACAGCCGACAATCTCGCGGAAGCAATCCTTGAAGCTTTGAGGCCCGACGTAGTCGAGCGGGCGCGCGAGTTGGGAAAGGCTATTCGCGCGGAGGATGGCGCCAGAGCGGCAGCACATAGCTTCCAAGACCAGCTGAACATCGATCAATTCCGATGCAGTATATTCCCATCTGCAAAGGCCGTTTGGAAGGTGAAGAAAAGTCGGATGCGGCTGAGTGCACTCGCTGCGACGGTGCTGGGGAATGCAGGGCTGTTGAATATGAACAACCTTAGACCGTCAGTATTGCGCCTGATGATATGAGGAGATTGTTCTAACTGTTGGTAGGGTTCGCATCCGGGAGTACGTCACAGAAGAGGGCGCATTCGATCCCATCTCCGGCGGTATGGGTGCGCTTTTGGGCTCCATCGGTAGCCTTGCGCTGGGCATTTTGGATCTGCCCGTCCAGGTTGCCAGCTCGATTATAGAGGGCAATCCCGAAGGAGGTGCTGCACCTGCGGCCTCTGGGTCTGTTGCATCTGCGTCTGCTGCATCTTCTGCCTCGGTTCGTGATGGCGGCTCCTACGATGATCGCTCATCCTCCCATTCGCGAACCTCGAGCCTTGTCGATGACCCCAAAGGGAAGAAATCTCGCAAAGAGAAGAAGTCCACAGGTAAAGTACGTCGACCGAGCCTCTAGCAATATTCGGTCCTGAACTCTGACGGCATACGCAGTCATTCGCGTACGGATTCTACAAAGAAGTCACCGGGAAGGAAACCATTGCAACATCCAAAACCGGTATTGCAGAATCTTCAAGCCCGCTGGCATCCGATCAGCCAAGAGACTCGATCGCATCCGATGCAGCCAAGGGCGCGGGCAAAGGCATGGGCCGTATTGTTGAGGTCGGCCTCAAGACGCCGCTAGACTTTACAATGGGCATCGCCAAGGGCTTCCGGAATGCCCCAAGACTATATGGAGATGACACTGTCCGGCAACAGGATAAGATCACGGGCTTTCACAGCGGAGTCAAAACTGCCACTAAAGTACGTGGAGCAATCACCTTCTTTGATAGAATTCTAACTAATGATACCTTAGGAATTGGGTCTCGGATTTTATGACGGTATCACAGGAATCGTCACGCAGCCTATTCGAGGGGCCAAGAAAGATGGAGTGGGCGGCTTTTTCAAAGGCATTGGGAAGGGACTGGGAGGAGCGATCCTCAAGCCGGGTGCAGGTAGATTCATCGTCCAGCGAACGTACTACGGGGCTAACAGAAGGCAAAGCTATCTGGGGAATCCCCGCCTACTCGTTCAAAGGCGTGTACGAAGAAGTGCAGAAATACTTTGGCTCCAGCCTGCAGAGCTACATTGTGGCCACGCGCTATATGGAGGGGCACCAGAGCGTACAGGACTCGACCGAGGAGCAGCGGCAGGAGATCATCAAACGATGGAACGAGCGGGGAAATGAGCCGCCGGATTCCCTGGAGAAATGGAAGTCGGCGCAGGAGAGGCGCAAGGGTGGTCGACGGGAGGGCAGCCTGTCGCGGCCATACCCACCTGGTTCTGCTGCTGCGGCTGCTTCTATGGCTGCCGCTTCTGCAGCAGAGACGACCCGCCGGGACAGCGTCCAAACGTCGGGCAGTCGACCGTCTTCGGAAGTCAGTATCAGCTTCCACAGCACGGTGCGGGCCGAAGACGACGAAGATGGCGGAGATCAATATTCCTCGTTACGAAGCACTTTTCCCTCGAGCGCAAGAGAGAAGGGAGGCCCGCCCGCGTATGAACCACCTCCTTATGAGCATGTAGCAGCAGCACCTCCATCAGCACCTCAACCAGCATCAGCCCCTGCACCACTGCCAGCACTAGCAGTAGGATCACCAGCACTGCCAGTAGAACTGCCTGCAGAATTGCCAGGAGACCTACAAGCAGAACTTCCAGCAGCACCGCCAGCACCAGCAGCCTCTCATTCTCATCCTGCCGTGGACGACGAAGAAGAAGAGATGATCCGCCGGGCGATCGCCGAGTCGATCGAGTCAGAGCGTCTCCGCGCGGCGAGGTTTGGTGTGACGCCACAGGTTTGAGATGCTAACCCTTAAGACCGGCTAATTTCTAAAGACGATGAGTTCGATGAAGATGAATGGATCATGACGATGTCCTGCCTAATCTTTGCAATATATATGAATATATCTATATCTATAATCTATGATCGCAGTTGACTAGACTAGATGAGAATGATGATACCTTTCTTTTCTTTTTCAGTCAGCACAATATTGATAGATTATTACATATATTAATATTACTCTTAGAGCTGAAAAACTAGTTAACTAGTTCTTTATGACTATTATTATCATTATGGTCATTAAATAAGAAAATGAACTACTGCAAAAAATCAATATATTTATCTATTGTTATTGTGATTGTTAACTTCGACAAGATTAAATAAATAAAACACCGCGCCCTTTTTCTTCCCTTCCTTCTGTTCCGTCCACGCAAAAAAAAACCCCCCATGAAGACGAGAAACGATCTATTAATTTATTTTGACTACGAACTTAGTTAGAACTCCTACTTTGACTTTGACAGGACTTAGGCAAAAAAAAAATGAAAAAGACGATGATGGGTCGATATGATATGTTTTTTTTTTTACATTCCCTTTGACGTCTCGTCTCGTCTCGGGTAATAGATAATAAATAACCACCCGATTTTGCTTCACGAGTGAGAGAGAGAAAACTGTAGTTCTCTCCAGTCAGTATTTCCCGGGACTTGCCTTGTAGAGATTTGCGTAGTGTGATGCATTTTCTTTCATTCTTTTCTTTTCTTTCCTTTCCTTTTCCTTTTTTTCCCCCTACAAGTATGTACAGCAACGACGGTACAAGGACTTTGGTGAGTGAGATATGTATGTATGCACTGTACTTATGTGTATGCACTGTACTTATGTATGTACGTCTTCTAGTAGTAAGCTACTAACTACCTATTGAGCTAGGTACCTAAGTAGTGGTTGCGCTATTTCAATGCTCTCTCTCTCTCTCTCCCTGTCTGTCTGTGTGGGTGTATGTGTGAAAATGTGTCTATCTCTATTAGTTTCTCTCTCTTTCCTTTTTTTTATCTTTCTGATTTTTGTTCTATGTTCTGTCGAGATCTATATATTCTAGATATCCAAATAGATATGGATTGATCCGAACTCCCCTTTGTGAAAAAAAAAACATTCGCCATGACCCTCCCTAAATGAAAATAAATGCAAGGACAGGAACCATATCAACCAATGCACCCAAAATGCAGCAGTAGGTATCGTATCTATATAAAAGACGTCCATTCCAATCCATTATATCCTGAGCGCCAGACCTTGCACCGTGCCGTTCCGTTCCCAAGGACAAAGAGTAGGTGGGCAATAGGGCTATCAGCCCAGACTCAACATTTTTAGTCTCGCTGGCTGCGCTTCGAGCATCTCTTCCCACCACCCGGGCTGCCGGGTGCTGGTGAAAGGGTGCTGCTGGATCCAGGCGCAGAGGTTCGAGATGCAGGTTAGGACGGGGCCGATGTTCTAGCGAGCAGATCAGTTAGTCAGAGTCCTGCATGGTCGTGTGAGGTCAGGCAGACTTACCCCCTTGTTCCTCTTGCGGATGTTGTGCAGTCGCTCGTACAGCGTCTCGACGTGCTCGGCTTGCGTCGATGCCACTGTCGCGATGACGCAGCACCATAGCGGGTAGATGGCAGTGTAGTAGGGGCCTTCCACTGGCAGCGAGAGGACCAGTTCGTAGAGTTTTGCTTGCAGCGAGGCGACTCGTGAGTGGAGTGGCGTTGCCCTGTAAGCTCGTTAGATATTGACGAGACAAAGCCTATGGGATAAAACTCACCCCAACACCCGGCAGAGTAGGTAGATTCTGGCAGCAAACTGGTACGCCTTGGCGATGCGCAGTAGGATGTCCAACGCCTCGCCTGTGGCGGTCTGGGACCAGTCGTCCAACATCAGGATCTCGTCCTCAATCGCCTCAACTCTGGCCAGCTTCTCCTCCGACGTCGACGTCGTCTCCACCGCCAGGTCGGTGATGCGCGAGATCAGGCTCAGCATGCGTCGCGAGATGCCCAGGATGCCGCAGATGCGCTGCGACTCGCGGAAGTCACACTGCAGCAGCCACTCGCAGTTTGTGGGCTGGCCAGCGAGGATCTGGCCGGTGGTCTGCGTCGTCAGGGCCAGGATGAGCTGGTAGGTCATGTAGACGGCTGGCTGCGAGGCCGGGTCGAAGCAGCCGGCCTTCTGGAAGGCGTCGATCATGCTGATGTGCCACGACCAGCACATCTCGGCCTCCTGCTCATTGACCACGCCGTGGTGCACCAGCAGCATGCCCGTCGCCAGGCTGCTCTCGGGGGAGTCGCGGTTACTGAGATCGTGCTGCAGCACCTGCGCCGCCAGTGCGATGTACCGGTGGTTGATGTACTCGTACCGCGTTGTGCCTGCCAGCGAGTAGTCCTTCAGGTACGACGCGCTGAGGCTGAAGACCGCATGTCTCGTGCTTTCGGATCGCGTTGCGATGCTGAGAAGGTCGAGGTAGGTGTTCTCCGCCTCTAGGAAGGTCTGGCCGGGGGCGAAGATGTTGATATCTGCGTACACATATTAGCATGAGCCATGTGCTGGAAGGGAAGAAAAAGGCTACATACAGAAATCGAGCAGATCTCTCTCCAACTCATTCGTCCACAGCCCCCGGTAGTTGATCGTCGCCGGACGCAACTTGATTAGACCGTTGTAGGAGAGGGACGGGTCCCAGGCCACCGGCTCAGCGAGGGCAGCCTTCTCGTCCTGGCAGACAGGAAAGTATTCCTGAGGCCCGACAAACTGCGCCGACGATCTCGGGGGCGACCATGGCGGTGGCGCCTCGTCCGGCGTCGGGCTGCCATCAGGAGTGTAGTCTGTACAGTTCGTTAGTCAATCTAGCTGACAGCAACAGACAGGGCAGGGCACACGCACACGCACACGAACCTACCAAGCTGTTCCGGAAGTCCAGGCAGGCCTTCATCTTGTGCTGCCGCACCTTCTCGATCCGCTGGAGGACGATCTCCGTCGACCGGGAGTCGTAGATCAGCCCCAGATAGCGCGGATTCGCCTGCAGGGCCTGCCGCAGACTCTTGACCTGGTCGCTGCTCATGTCGACTACGCGCCACAGCAGCTGGCCCAGGATCTCCAGCAGCGCGACCCCGGGGCCGTCTTCGATCATCCACTGCCGGACGATGGCCACGCCCCGGCGGCCATTCTTCTGCTTTGCGTCCGAGGGGGGCTCGACGATCGTCGACAGCAGCCGGTCAACGTAGATGAAGTCCAGCGTGGCGGATGCTGCGGGCTGCGAGAGGTACCCCAACGCATCCTGGCACGCAACGAGGGCCCGCTGCACCTTGCCGGGCTTGGGCGACTGCTCGACGACCCGGCTCATGGTTAGGGTTGGACCCTAATCTGATGGCCAATGTTCAGTTCAACTTGACGGAGTATATGACAGCAGACAGGATTATCAGTTTTCTGTGGTTGCAATAGTTGCACTATCAATCAATGATCTCGTGCCAACCACTTCTCTCAATGCAATGTTCGACTGCTTCTTAAACCAGGCTCGCAGGTGTCGAGGTTATATGTCGACACCTTCAAGATGAGGCGCTTATAGAGACCTAACAGATTCCTTAGCGCTGTCCTGAACGATCAGGCTGTTGGAAGATACCTCAGAATCCAAAAAAAAAGCACAATTGGGTGTTGTATCTCTGGCATGCAGGTGGGGGTTCTTGTTATCCGCTATGAAACGTGGTACATGAATGTATTCTGGGGAAGGACATGGATAAGGAATCAAACAACCGGGCAACCCCTGGGGCTAACAGTTAAACATAACATCCAACAGACAGACGGAGGAAACGGGGTGAGTTATAAGCTCACAACCGCAGTACTCCGTATCGAAGGTTGCGTTCAAGAGTTGAGTGTTGACTAAACGCGTCTCTGATTCGATCATCCAGAGACACCTCCGTTTAGTCAATCCGTTGTATCTGCCCGTCTCCACAAGGCCGCTGATAGACTCGAACTACTGACAGACAATACAAGCGAAGTCTACTTCCGCTGTCTCTTGGCGCTCTTATCGCTGACGGCGCTGCCGGCGGCGCGGCCTTAGCGGTGCTCACCAGCGGTTATTGAGACGTCTTATTAAACGCCAAGAGACCCACTAATACGGTATGGCTGAGAGATTCCCCCTGTTGATCGGGAAAAATGGTGGATTTCTTCAAGTCTGCTGATGGTATGGCACTGACTATAGATCCGAGTACGGCATCAGCCCTCAGATTGTAAGAAGCTGGCTAAACGTTGCAGTTAGATCTCGTGCGGAAATCCGGCCCGGTAATCCTTCGATTCGATCCGAAGCCAATCTTGTCATGTGGACGGGCATGACGATCTACTTGGTCTACGGAATATGAGGAAGAGGTGTTTGTTGTGTTTCGCCCCAGGATCCGTGAAGAAGCCCGCTTGGCCCTCAAGATCTCTGCTGGACATGCCTATTGGGGAAAAAGGATCGCCCCACGCAAATCACTCTATTTACGGAGTATGTACATTTACCTTTTACCCGCTCTGGATAGACGATCATACCATGACGATCGCGGGAGGCAGATTGGCGCCATAGTCAGAGTTATTTTCCTAACCCTAACCCAACTCTTTACTGAAATAGAAAGCCAGCGCAAATGAATACGATTATGGAACGGACCGTGGCGGTTCTGGCGGCTTACATGCATGGTCCCGAGTCCAGCTGGATATTGCATCTGCAAAGCGAGCCGAACCCGAAGCACGAGCGGAGAATTCTTCTGATACAACCGCCTGGTGTCCGATTAAGGTACAACCAACTTCTGAGACGCACGATTGTGCATCTTGGCAATGATCGTGAGACAGCCCATGGCAACCTTATTCCAATCCTGGTGTAGTAGAATCCTCCATGGTCACTTGTAACAACGGCGTCGAAGCTAGGATCCCCGGCCGCGTGCTTGCGGCTGGTGCAATTCCACTGGGGCAAAAGGGCCGGGAGTGAGACGGAAAAATAACCCGCCTGAAGAGGGAAGAGCCAGATATAGATTTAGGCCATATTTAGGAGCGTGCTCGGCAGCCCCCGCCAAGTTGCCAACGCCAAGTGTGACTGAAACTTTAACCGAGAAACTCGGATTCTCCAAGGTTTTAAGGTTTCTAGGCATCTACGCAATCAGATAACCAGGGAGTACCCTCTGATCGATCGCACTAATCCCTTCTCGTTTTGAAATGGGGGTTGTTGATGATGCGGTGGCGCCCTGGCCCCAATCACCGTGAATCCCGCCAAGCACGTGAGGGCCTTACGGGCCCCACGCTTGCCTAAAATAGCCCTACATACGGAGATGTACTCCGCACTCCGGCCCCTCAGGTGCGCCAACCTTGAGTTTAAACCTGATACCTTAGACAAGGCGTGATCTTCTAGCGCCGCGCTAGAAGGTTCGATCGATCAATCCATCGGGCCGTTGGGTCTTGAGAATGACCTACCCTTGCCCGGTCCCCGGCCCCCAAGATGGCGCCAACTCTTGATCCACGCCAGGCTCACCGCAAGATCCGTGACAAGATAGACTGAAGATGAATGCGACGATGAGGGAGGCATGGAAATGTGAAAATCTGGTTAAGAAATTCAATTGATTAGATAGAGTATGTAGGTAATTTTTCCAATATTCAGAAAAAAAAAGAAAATTGATCGAGTATTTTTTTTTAACTGGAGCTTTCATCCATATTTTCCCTTGCAAGTCTTAGAACTAGTAATGTACAGGATCACAAAGATAATTATAGAAGTAAGCAGCTTGAAACCTAATCTAATTCTGAGCTCTACAGTGTTAGATACCTAGTTAATATGCCATATGGTGTTGGCATGGCCTCATGGGGCCACTGGGAGGACAGTGTTCGACGGCTGTATGTTATTACATACATTACATACTGCATACTAGTGTATGAAATTATGTAACTTACTGTAAGGTAACATGTACGGTACTGTCATACCGTTGACTGAGTAATTCATCAGAATACGGCAGAGGCATCCTGGAGACCTGGACATCCAGCCTTGGAAATCCTACAAGCCCCTCTCGTCAGCATGCCTCGACCACCGGGCCTTGGAAGCCTATGGCTGCTGTGGCGATAGCCTCGCCTCTTGGCCAGCTGGATCGATCGAAGGCAGGTCTGTTGACCGAGTCTTCTTGCCTTGACTTATCCTATCCTATCTTATCCTATCCTATTCTATTCTATGATAGATAGTACTTATGTCCTGAAGTGATAGATTTGACATTCTGGGTGTCAGGCTGCTGGGAAACAGACACTGTTCCCCGGCTCTACAACCAAATCATCGCTGCCATGGCATCCGACATCGCATTGTCCTGCTCGGTATCCTCGGAAAATCTGTTCGGACCAGTCAATCCAGCGTGCTGGGGAGGATTCGATTTCACGCTGCTCTTCGAAGAGACGATCTTGACCATCATCCCGCTCGGCTTGTTACTGTTGCTCTTGCCCTTCCGGTTATGGTATCTGCTCAAACATTCGCACACGAAGGTGCATACGGGGCTCTTGCATCGTGCGAAGCTGGTAGGACTGCCAACACCCATTCCTATATGTCTATACATATATATCTTGTATAGAGGTTTCACTGCTGACTTAAAATAGGTCGGATTTCTAGCATACGCCATCATCCAGCTCGCGCTGTTGGGCCTCTTGAACAAAGCAGACACACCAAAGACGTCAGCGTCGATCGCATGTACAGCCTTGACGTTCATCGCCGCCCTCGGCCTGGCGCTTCTCTCACATCTCGAGCATTCCCGGAATGTGCGGCCCTCGACGCTCCTCAGTCTCTTCCTGTTTATCACTCTCGTCTTCGACATCGCCCGGACGCGCACGCTGTGGGGGATCCCGGACAACAATGTCGTTGCGACGACCTTTCTCGTCTCAGTCATCTGCAAAGGATCGCTTCTGCTACTGGAGTCCACCCCGAAGAGGAAGCTCCTCTATTCCAAATACGCGAAGTATCCCCCAGAAGCCATCGTCGGACCATTCGATCGGTCCTTCTTCTGGTGGCTGAATCCGCTGCTGCTACAAGGCTATATGGGTTTGTTGACTCTGGAGAAGTTGATTCCTGTGGACAAGGCGCTGGCTGCGAATCCGGATGAGTTTGACTTGCGGGATAGATGGCAGAATTGTAAGACTGAAGAACTCCCCCACGAACTGCTTCTGACTGACTGGGAGCAGTCAAGTGGAAAGAAACGCCGCACATGTTTACCCTTGTCTGTATGATGCACTACGGGAAGATGCTGGCAGCGGGAATTATCCCACGGCTCGCTCTGACGGGCTTTACGTTCTGCCAGCCCTTTCTTGTGGAGAGAACCATCAGCTACGTCGTGCAATTCGACTATGCCAACCGGATCGAGATCGGCTATGGGCTTATCGGGGCCACCGCCCTGGTATACATCGGCATTGCCGTAAGTCAGCCCCATACATATAAAACAAAGAACCGATACTGAATGGTCGGTAGATATCGACAGCACTCTCCCAGCACAAGACGTATCGTTTTGTCACTCAGCTGCGAGCAGGCCTCGTCAGTCTTCTCTATGAGAGGACGCTGGAGTTGAGCTCTGTCGGTCTCGACGAGGCTGATGCGGTCACCCTGATGAGCGCAGATGTGGAAAGAATCAGCACCGGGTTGCGTCAGATCCACGAACTGTGGGCTGACATTGTCGAGATCGCGCTGTCGATTTGGCTGCTTCAGGGGCAGCTGGAGCTGGCCACTATCGCTGCCGCCGCCGTGACTACAGGTATGTTTCAACCTTGCTCTCCGCAGAGGTGCAGCTAAGGAATTGTATAGGCTGCACGGCCGCTGCCGTGAAAGTCGCCTCCAACGCAGGAAACCTGCAGAAGCTGTGGCTTGACAAGATCCAGGTTCGGGTTGCCCAGACCGCGTCGATGCTGGGAACGATGAAAGGGGTCAAAATGTCCGGCTTAGTCGACAAGGTCTCTGCCATGATCCGCCAGTTGCGAGAAGAGGAGATCAAGTCCTCCTGGAGCTACCGAGTCCTGCTGGTGAAGGTGGTCAACTTGAGTAAGTTGTCACCAACTGATCAAGTCTCGTGAGTTGTCAAGTTAATGAATTCTGTAGCGTACGCCTCGACTGCATTGACGCCCGTCGCCGCGTTCGGACTGTATACTCTCTTGTCCAAGTTCAACGGGTATTCTCCCTTGGATACAGAGAAGGTCTTTACGTCCCTGGCATTGATCCAGCTGCTCTTGACGCCGGTGTCGGTGTTAATCGAGACCCTGGCCGGCGTGATGAGCGCAGTGGGCTCCTTCGAGCGCATCCGCGTGTACATCAACTCAACAAGCAGAAACGACCGGCGAACACGGAAGGAAAACGCAGACATGGGACAGATATCCTTCCCCAAAACCGCCGTCCGCAAATCCATCGTGCGCAACAGCTACGTGTACGAACTGGCGAAGCTGAAGCCGCTGCCTGAATACGGCCGGATTAGACCCAGCTGTGTCGTGTTGCAGAACGCGAGCGCCGGCTGGGAGCCGGATCGAATGGCCTTCAGTAATCTGAACTGCGAGATCCGACGCTCCGAATTGACCATGATCATCGGGCCAGTGGGCTCCGGCAAATCAACCCTGCTGAATGCCATCCTCGGCGAGACGCCGTACGGATCGGGGACGATCCAGGTGGACTTTGCGGAAGCGGCGTACTGTGCACAGCAGCCGTGGTTGACGAACGGGACAGTCCGGCAGAATATCATTGGTGATTCCGAATTTGACAAGAAATGGTATCGCAAGGTGTTGTCGGCGTGTGCGCTGGAAACCGATATCCAGCAGCTTCCTCTCGGAGACCACTCGAAGATCGGAAGCAAGGGCACGACACTCAGCGGAGGACAGCAGATGCGTGTGGTTGGTTGAATCCGTTCTAACGTCGCTTTTCTAATGCATCACTCGCTAATGACGTGGTAGGCACTTGCACGAGCAGTCTACTCCCGGAAGAAAGTGGTCATCCTCGACGACATCCTGGCTGGATTGGATGCCAACACCGAGGAGACGGTCTTCGACGAGCTGCTAGGCCCGCAGGGATTGTTGAGACGGCCGGATATGACGGTGATTATGGTGACCAACGCAGGTATGTTTCCATCTGATCTGCCTACGTGAGACTGGAAGCTAACGACATCAGTCCATCGCCTCTCGGCGGCAGACCATATCATCGCACTCGGAAAGGACGGCCGCCTGGTCGAGCAGGGCTCCTTCAACCAGCTGTACATGAGCAGCGGGTACATCGGCAGTCTCAACCTGAGACGCAGGGCACCCACCCCGAAGCCGGTCAACAGGAACCAGCTCGCCCGGAAGGCCACCAACGCGGCGATGCGAGTCTCCAAGGTCTTCACCCTGGCTGAAGCTGCCGAAGAGGAGTCGGAGCGGAAATCGCCCCCGAACACGGCGGGAGACATCACTGTGTATGGGTACTACATCGAGACGTTTGGATGGGTGCATTGGGGGTTGTTCTTTATCTTGTGCGGATTCTACGGGTTTGGGACGGCATTTCCTCGTAAGTCACCCTCTCATTATGATCGCAATCGAGAATGCTGCTGACTCGCTGCAGAGGTCTGGGCCAACTGGTGGGCGCAGGAGAACGACACCGACCCGAACGGGAGAGCGCTCTACTACTTCCTGATATACCTGTTGCTGGCTGTTCTGACGATTATTTCCCTCATCTCGACCTGCTGGTATGTTCCCCTGCAAAGGAAAAAAGATGATCGCTAACTTAGTCCAGTTACCTGGTCATGGTGATGGTGCCTCGCGCGTCCAGGATCCTCCACGCAAGACTCTTGACCACCGTGTTGAAGTGAGTGACATGCACATGTTGACTTATTCCACCTGCTGACTTTAATATCAGTGCTCCAATGTCGTTCTTCACCTCTACGGACACTGGAAACATAACGAATCGGTTCAGCCAGGATATGGAGCTGATTGACATGGAACTGCCGTTGGCATTGATCAACACTGCCTTAAGTAAGTATTCCAATCAGAGCCCTTGTATCTGCTGTGACCTCCATCTGACTTCGTCAGCACTGTTCATCCTGCTCGCGCAAGCGATGGTGATCGCCGTCTCAGGCAAATACGTCGCCGCCGCAATCCCCTTCTCCATCCTGATCGTCTATATCGTCCAGCTGTTCTACCTTCGGACGTCCCGGCAGCTGCGGCTGATGGACATCGAGGCGAAATCGGCGCTGTTCACCAACTTCCTCGAGGCGCTGAGCGGCCTGGTCACCATCCGCGCCTTCGGCTGGCAGAAGCGGCTGCTCAGCCGCAACAACGACACGCTCAACCTGTCGCAGCGGCCTTTCTACCTGCTGTTCTGCGTCCAGCGCTGGCTGGGGCTTGTCCTGGACCTGATTGTCGGGGTCATCGCGCTGATCCTGGTGATCATCGCCGTGGCGACGAAGGGGCACACCAACCCGGGGTTCATCGGTCTGGCGCTGGTCAACATCGTCGGCTTCAGCGCGAGTCTGAAGCAGCTGATCACGAATTGGACATTGCTTGAGACTGCCGTCGGGTCCGTCTCAAGAGTGCGAAGCTTCACTATGGAAACTGAGTCGGAGAACTGCGTCTCGGAGAGCCAGACACCGCCGCCGGAATGGCCCAGCCGCGGTCAGATTGAATTCCGCGATATGACAGCTTCGTACAAGTAAGTTATTTTGCTAGACCTAGAATTTGGTGTTAGAACTCCTCTGACAAACGCTGCAGAGACTCCCCGGTACTAAAAAACATCTCATTCAAGGTGAAGCCCGGGCAGAAAATCGGGATCTGCGGGCGAAGCGGAAGGTAAGCAGCCCTCATATTCTATTCTCAGGAACAATTCTGACAGTTTCGTGACTATAGCGGGAAAAGCTCCCTCATCGCCTCGCTCTTCCGCATGATCGAGATCGACAGCGGCTCCATCCTCATCGACGGGCTGGACCTGTCCCTGATCCGGCGGCAGGAGATCCGCTCGCGGATCGTCGCCATGCCGCAGGATCCGTACCTGCTGCACGGCACGATTCGATACAACGTCGATCCGCTGGAGTTGCGGACGGACGATGTCATTACCCGGGCGCTTATCAAGGTCAATCTATGGGATCTCGTTGCTAAGCACGACGGTCTCGACACGGTAGTCACGCCAGAACTGCTCTCGCAGGGACAGCGGCAGCTGCTGTGTCTTGCGCGGGCGATGATGAGAGATAGCTCTATCTTGGTCCTTGATGAGGCTACTGCCAGGTAGGACTCCTGTCGACTCCCTCAGATAGAACAAATGCTAATATTATGGGTATACAGCGTCGACGTCCACACCGACGAACTAATGCAACGCATCATCCGCAACGAATTCAAGAACCGCACCATCGTCGCGGTCGCGCACCGCCTCGACACAATCATGGACTTTGACCTCGTCGCCGTCATGGACGCCGGGCGCCTGATCGAGCTGGGCAGTCCGGCGGCGCTGCTGGAGGACGAGTCGTCCGCATTTCGCGATCTGTATCGGAGTTATAAAGGTGAGGTTGAAGGTGGTGATGGTAATGGTGAGGGAGAGGCAGGATCGGCGTTTGATGAGGAGTTTTATTTCCATTATATATAAGCATTGCATACTGCATATTGCTATTGCATGTATGAAGGTTCGATAACGGGATACTGTATGAATACGGATACGGACATGGGTAGGGACCAGTTCTTTTTATTTCAGTTTATTTCATTTTGTTTTACTTCAGTTCATTTGTGGATATATGGAGATAGTGTTTTTGCACTTCTGCTTTTTCTCTCCTTTTTTTTTCTTTTTTCAATTTTCCGCGGGAGTATTGGATCACTCATCCGTCGGAGTTATTCGTCATAGAAGGAGTTTATATAAAGAACAAGGACAAAAGATAATTTGAATATCCATTCAATCGTTCTAAAATTGTGAGTTGATGTACTGTACTCTGTTTGCATACTATGATACGATGAATGAAAGTGTTCTACTACTACCTATAACTACTTACTCACAATTTTTGTGGATGGAGACAGAGTTAGATGGAGAGAAGCGGTAAATAATGAATTAAGACAATCCATCTTTTTTTTTTTGACTGGACTGAGAACTACTTAGAAAGTAGAAACTAGAGCTATATCCTACCTGTTTGACAACATGACTACACTATTACTGCTACTAAAAAGAACTTAAAAAAAAAGAATGTAAGAAAAGGAAGGAACAAACTATTGTTATTCTCTGTTACTTTTAATAAAGAAGGAAATGAGGTGCTGGTGTCGTCTATTTTCCTTCTCGGTTTTTTTTATTTCTTTCTATTTCTTTTTTTTCTTAAAAAAAAAAAAAGACTTAGGACAGTACTATGATACGATAGATGGAAGTACTCTACTACTATGAAGAGAACCGAAGAAATTGGAAAAAGAGACTGAAAAAAAAGTAACAAAACTATTGGTATTCCATATGATTTTCAAGAACAAAAAAAATTGTATCCCTCTTTCGCTCCTCTTTCCATTCTGCGTATCTATCTATCTTACAATTTTATACCTATAAAGCCCGCACCTTATAACACCAGCCGAAGCTATCCGGCACCTTGCCCTTCTGGATATCCTTCAGCAGCTGGCTCAGCTTCGCCGTCACCGGACCCGGTTCGGCGTTGTTGCCGCCCGGCAGGTACGTCACCTTGGTGGTGGTCGTCGTCTTGCCCGTCGTCGTGATCCGGCTGATCGAGCGGACGGGGACGAGAGAAGCGGCTGTGCCGGCGGCGATGACTTCGCTGAATTCGGAGATGGAGTCGTAGGGGATCTGTCGGCGTTAGTAACTAGCCGGTCAATAGAGAGAGAGCATGTGTGAGAGAGAGGACAGCTTACCGCCCGCTTCTCAACAATCCAACCAAGCGACTTGGCGATCTGCGTGCAGCTGTCGCTCGTCACGCTGTCGATGATGTTCTGGCTTTCCGGCACGACGAGCCGCGTCGGCCGACAGCCCACCCGGCTGTCCTCCTCGCCGGCAATGACGCCGATAAAGGCTGACGTCGAGAATTCCTCAATTTCAGTCCCCGTCTTGCTGTCGAGGTGCAGCGTCAAGGGGAAGCCCTGCGCCCGCGCCTTGTCCTGCCATCGTATCACCGGCGCATAGTTGCCTCCGACTTTGGCGGATCCGGTGCCCTTCGGCGCCGCCCGGTTGAATTCATCCATGACCAGTGCGTCGAGCGGGCGGATGCCATGGTAGCTGTTGCCCGGGGCTACATACACACAGAAGGTGAACTCCGACGGAGCCATGAGGGCAATCTGTGGTGCTGAGCCGAAGACCACAGGCCGGATGTACAGCAGCGCTTCGGTGTCATGCGGGGGAACGAACTCCGCGTTCCTCGACACGGCCAGCTCGACGCATTGCACGAAGAGAGCGTTCGGCATTGGTGGGATGGAAACGAAGGCGGACGAGTGCGCGAACCGGGTGGCATGGAAGTCGGGACGGAAGATCTGGACCTCGCCCTGCGGGTTTCGGAAGGCTGCCAGAGGTTAGTCGAGATTCATTCTGGAGGGAATTATCTTGACAGCAGCTTTATTCACCTTTGATTCCCTCGTAGGCTTGTTGGCCTGGATGTAATATTAGCACTCCTGAAACAGAGCGTCTAGAACATTTGCTTACCATAGTTCAATGCAGGAGCAAGGCCGTGAATCTTCAGATAAGGGTCCTTGACAAATTCCGGAGCAGACCACTCGCCGGTCTGCGCACTGTATCTCGACTCGACATGGCCGTTGACTGCCAGAGTCAGCAGGGTTCGACCTTTCCAGGTCGCTAGGAAGGAAGGCCAGACCTTCAATGATGTTCGTCCCCAGCTTGTTCCACTCTGGAGGCAGACTATCAGTATCAAGCATGCCCTCTGGCAGAAAAGGAATTCCGGTGAACATTACCAATGGTCTTCAAAGGCTCTGGCGCAAAAGACGCGGTCATGGTGAAGGTTGGTATGTAAACTGGTCAAGCAGGGAAAGTAAAATCAATCAACTGAGAAAAACAAAGTGCGCTCGAAGGTCAATGATAGGAATATTTCGACGGACTTAAGTTGAGGAAATCCAAGGACAGCTTGTTGGCTGCCTTATTGATGCCGCTAGCTGGCCGATTTATCGAAGCCATCTCCTCTAGCCTCTAGGTTTGGCCCGCGAGAGACTCCGACTGAGCTGATCGAGCTGTGATTGAGTCCGGACCGGGCTTTGCCCAGTGGGTGGATATAATTAGATGTTGTATCGGTAATATACCCCCGTGGGATCCTGAGGATGATATGATGAGGTGTTCCACTCGGATTAATGGGGCACGCTAGTTAGGGCTGGGTGTTTTGCTACGGTATGTTCGTAACATTGTAATTACCGTAATAACACCAGTATTTATTACCTGTAAATACCGTATTATCTCAGTTTAGCGACCAGCAACGCAAGTTGTGACGAACTCCAACAATAGCAACCTCCCCACGTGGCTGCTGATGGTGACTCGGACTTCGAGAACACACCAACAGCCCCTCGCAGCCTGAGGCGCTGTCATCATGATCGGCAAGGGCTGGACCTGTTGGTTGCTGCTGCAAGGCGATGAAACCGTGGGTTCCTGACTGCCTCATATGGAGGGCGTGGCCGGTTCGTCCTCCTAAACTGAACTCACTCAACATCTCGTCTACGACTGACCCGACAGTAGTCGTTGAAAGAATGAAATGAAGTATATGCCTTTGCCATTGCTTGCGTATTTTCCTTGATCCCTTTCTGCACCGCCAACATGCATCTCCTGGCGACCGAGGCGGTTGGAATGCCTGCAGTGTCGGCGGCGGTACCGCAGCGACAACTAGAGTTGGTCTACGGCGACATCAAGCATTCGATCTACTTTGCAACAAACATCCACACTTATGCTGTTCAATCAAGAGACAAATTCCTTGCTTCGCTGCGGGCGGCGACCAGCGAAACGGCCGAAGACGCGCCTCGTTCCAGCGCCGAACTGGCTGCTCGCTTCATCGAATTCCTCATCGAAGATGAGGCCACCTACGCAAAAGCTCCAATTCTTACCCACAGAAGGACGGTCGACACTGCCCTGGATGACTTCGAAACTGTCTTCCTCAACGGCAGGAATATCCACGTCTTTGCCGCGTCGCTGTCCGTCGAGCCGCAGGTTCAGCATCAGATGATCCGAGCATACTACAACGCGAAACAATTTCTCCGCCACGACATCGACCCATATCCGCCCGCCCTCTTCGAAGCGGCGATGGGAACGGGACCGGTGACGCTGTATGCGGTGTTCGGAGGTCAGGGAAACACCGAAACCTACTTCGACGAGCTCCGAGAAGTCTACTCGACCTACTCGTCCTTACTACATGAGCTGCTCGCTACCGCATCTGAGTACTTGCAATCCCTGTTGCGACGTGCCCAGCCTGCAGTCCAGCAGCTGTACTCCCATGGCCTGGATCCAATGAGATGGCTTCAGGATCCCAGCACGACTCCCTCGTCCGATTATCTGCTATCCGCTCCTGTCAGCTTTCCGCTAATCGGACTGACCCAGCTGGCTCACTACTGTGTGACCTGCAAGATCCTTGGCCAGCAGCCCGGCTATCTCCTGCAGAGCCTGAGCGGTCTCACCGGCCATTCGCAGGGGATTGTGGTCGCCGCGGCCGTCGCAACCGCTACGACGTGGACAGAATTCCTCAAGTCGGCTGAAGACGCTCTTGCTATCTTATTCTCTATCGGAAGTCGGAGTCAACAGGTTTATCCGCCTGCGGTGCTCCCCCAGTCAGTCCTCCAGCAGTCCCGCGAGCGCGACGATGGTATTGTCGGACCGATGCTGAACATATCCGGCTTGCCGATGGACCGGGTGCAAGCGTTGGTTGATGAAGTCAACAGTGCCGTCCCTGTAGAAGAACAGATCAATATTGCCCTTATCAACGGTCCTCGAAATTTTGTCGTCGCCGGTTCGCCGCTCTCGCTGTGCGGACTGAGCGCCAGGTGCAAAGCAATCAAGGCACCCAGCGGCACCAGCCAGGCCAATATTCCTTTCTCCAACCGCAAACCGGAGTTCACCCACCGGTTTCTCCCTATCACTGCTCCGTTCCATACCCCTTATCTCGAGAGCGCGCTTCCGCTGATCGAAGAGGATGTGAAACGAGTCGTCTTCAGCTCGGATTGTCTCCAAGTTCCGCTGTACAACACCCACAATGGAGAGAATCTCAGGACAAGGCCAGGGTCGGCGACCAATATTGTCCCGGCCCTCGTTAGAATGGTCGCCTGTGAGACGGTGAACTGGCCCAAAGCAGTCAACTTCCCAGGCGCCACGCATATCCTGGATTTCGGCTCTGGAGGTAGCTCTGGCATCGGAGTTCTGACGCAAAAGATCAAAGATGGTACTGGCATGCGGGTCATTCTGGCGCGCATCGCTGGAAACCCCAATCTGGATGTAGGCTCGTTGACCGAGGTCGTCGACCGCGGGCCACACGCTCTCAGATTCAGCCCTCGATGGGCTGTCGACTTCCGTCCACGCCTCGTGAAGCTGAAGTCTCCTGCGATGACCTGCATCCTCGACACCAAATTCAGTCGGTTCTTTGGACTTCCCCCTCTCATGGTAGCGGCCATGACTCCGACAAGCGCTTGCTGGGACTTCGTCGCCGCGGTCATGAATGCTGGATACCATGCGGAGCTGGCTGGCGGCGGACTCCATTCGCCGGCACAGATGACAGAAGCAGTCAACCAACTCGCAAATGCGATTCCCCCAGGTCGAGGAATCACTATCAACCTGATCTATGCCAGCCCACACACGGTGAAATGGCAGATTCCCTTGGTAAAACAGCTCATTGAGAATGGAAGCCCCATTGATGGACTGTCAATTGGTGCCGGCGTGCCCAGCCTCGAGGTCGCCCACAAGTATATTACCACCATCGGCCTGAAGCATATTACCTTGAAGCCGGGGTCTGTCCAGTCAATCCAGCAGGTACTCAGCATTGCAAAAGCAAACCCACACTTCCCCATCATTCTTCAGTGGACTGGCGGCCGAGGTGGAGGTCACCATTCCTACGAAGATTTCCATCAGCCGATCCTCGAGATGTACGGGCAGATCAGGAGATGCGAAAACATCATCTTGGTTGCCGGGAGTGGTTTCGGAGGTGCTGAAGATACCTATCCATACCTCACTGGAACTTGGGCGTCTGAGAAATTCGGACGTGAACCCATGCCGTTCGATGCCTGCATGTTTGGCAGCCGTATGATGATTACCAAAGAGTCTCATCTTGGCCGGGGCGCGAAGCAATTGATTGCTGAGGCGAAAGGCGTTGACGATGACGCCTGGGAGCGGACTTACCTTGGTCCTGCGGGAGACGTTATCACCGTTCAGTCAGAACTCGGAGAGCCCATCCACATGCTCGCGACTCGCGGTGTGCGCTTCTGGGCCGAAATGGATCGAACGATTTTCTCCCTCGAGAAAGGGAAGCGTGCGGCTGAACTTGAAAAACAGAAGGCGTATATTATCAAGAGGCTCAATGCCGACTTCCAGAAGGTCTGGTTTCCACGAAGCCCTCGCGACCACCACGACGATCACCAGCCAATCGACCTCACAGATATGACTTATTCCAGCGTGGTGTACCGCATGCTCGAGCTTCTTTACGTTAAATCCGAGTCTCGCTGGATCGATAAGTCGTATGTAGCCCTCACTGGCGACTTTCTCCGGCGTATCGAGGAGCGCTTCGTCAACGCGGATGGCAAAACATCCGTCCTGCCGGAAGATTATGGAGATCTGGCGGAATACCCATTTTCCACGGTCGAGCGATTGCTGGACGTGTATCCCAAGGCAAAAAGCACACTGTTGACAGCAGAAGATGCGCAATACTTCCTCCATATCTGTCGGCGTCGGGGCCAGAAACCGGTTCCGTTTGTCCCTGTTCTGAATGAGGACTTTGAGTACTGGTTTAAGAAAGACTCGCTATGGCAATGTGAAGATCTCCAAGCCGTTGTCGGCCAAGATGCTCAACGGACCTGTATCCTCCAGGGCCCGGTTGCAGTCAAATACTCGACAGTTGTTGATGAACCAGTCAAAGAGGTTCTCGATCGAATCCACTCCCGCCATGTTGCACTTCTGGCTGAGGAGCTGTACCAAAAGGACTGGGCAAGAGTCCCTACTGTCGAATATCTCGGCGGCGAGGAACCCCGGGTCTTCGAGAAGGTCGACTTTTGCGAAACCTCACACGATGCGACGAGCGTCACCTACTTCCTGCGCGATTCCGGAGACGCACAATTGCCCGACCACGACACTTGGATCAAACTGCTTGCCGGGCCCTCGCAGTCATGGAGACATGCCCTATTCACGAACCAGAAAATCCTGCAGGGCAAACGGGCCGTGCCAAATCCGATTCGGCGGATCTTCACCCCTGCCTTTGGCATCTCCGTTCATATCACTTATCCTGACAACCCGCAAAGGACCGTCATTTCCGTCACTGAAGCCAAAGCGCCGGAGGCAAAGGCGCCAGGGTATTCGAAGTTTGTGCCTGTCCTGACAGCCAGGCTCAGCAAGGAATTCGAAATATCGGTCGACATGTACGCCAATGAGACCGCTTCTACTATGCCGGAGTATGTCACGCTCAAGTTCGAGTACCGCCCTGAAGCAGGCTACGCTCCGATCCGAGAAATCATGGAAGATCGCGATGAGCGCATCAAGTCTTTCTACCACAACCTGTGGTTTGGTCATGAAGAGCCTCGGGTTCCGCTTAACGCGCCGGTCACGACCGAATTTGACGGTGGCAGCGTTCACGTTTCTGCTGAGGCCATTGAAGACTTTGTCCGCTCGGTTGGCATCACCGGAGAAGACTACATTGCTCGGCCTGGTAAGACGGTTGTTGCCCCGATGGATCTCGCCATTGTGTTTGGCTGGAAGGCGGTCATGAAAGCGATCTTCCCCGGACTCATCCCCGGGAATATCCTTTCCATGGTCCATCTCTCCAACAGCTTTGAGGTGTTCAAGGGCGCCGACCCGATTGCGGTAGGGGACAACCTGCATAGCACGGCGCGCCTCACTGCGATCGTCAACCAGGATTCAGGCAAGATGGTTGAAGTGAGCTGCATCATCCGCCGAGACCGCACTCCCGTCATGGAAATCAAGTCTCGATTCCTCTTCCGTGGGCGTTACGACGACTTCGACGCCTGCTTCGAGGAGAAGAAGGAAACTCCGATGCAGTTGACTGTGAAGTCGACGACTGACGAAGTTCTGCTACGATCCAAGCGCTGGCTGTACCTGGACGACGACTACTCCGACGTCAACCTCGTCGGCCAGACGCTGATCTTTCGACTCTCCTCCCACTACGAACTCGGTCCCCAGGACACCTACCGAAAAGTGAAAACGACCGGAGACGTTTTTCTGCAGCTGGCCGGACGGGTGGAAGTTCCTGTAGGTACCGTCTCCTACACAGCCGGTGCCTCGAATAACAATCCGGTGCTCGACTTCCTTCGCAAGCACGGGACGCCTTTCGGGCTGCCTAATATGCTGGAGACTCCGATTCCGCTGGGTCCTGAGAATGGCTCCCTCAGCATCACTGCGCCGCCATCCAACGCGAGCTACGCAGCGGCCTCGGGAGATTTCAATCCCATTCACGTCTCGCGTGCCTTTGCAGACTACGTTGGTTTGCCGGGTACGATTACGCATGGAATGTATGTCAGTGCGGCTGTGAGACAGCTCGTGGAGATGTGGGCTGCGGAAGGCAATTCTAGCTGTATGAAGAAATACAGCGTGTCGTTCGTCGGGATGACGCTGCCGAACGATCATATCGACGTTGTTCTCGAGCACGTTGCAATGAACAATGGGCGGAAAGTGATATCGATTGAAGCACGGAATACCGCTACCCAGCAGTTGATCCTGACCGGCGAGAGCGAAGTCGAGCAGCCCCCGACCGTGTATCTGTTTACGGGTCAGGGTAGCCAGGAGCCGGGTATGGGAATGGACCTGTATGCGAGCAGCCCTGCGGCGAGGGAGATCTGGGATCGAGCTGACCGGCACTTCTTGGACAATTATGGTGAGGATCGATCGAGTTGATGGTTTTGAATGGTTTTGCTAACCGGATACAGGCTTCGCTATCAGTGACATCGTCAAACGCAATCCAAAAGAACTGACAGTCCACTTCGGCGGTCGACGTGGCGCTCAGATCCGCGAGACGTACCTGCAGATGACATACAACAAGCAGAAGATCTTCAAAGGGGTGACCGAGACCAGCAGCTCATACACCTTCTCGCACCCGAACGGTCTTCTCTTCGCGACGCAGTTCGCCCAGCCTGCGTTGACGATCATGGAGAAGGCCATCTTCGAGGACATGCGCTCCAAGGGGCTGGTGTCGGAGGACGCGATGTTCGCCGGGCATTCGCTCGGAGAATATGCCGCGCTGTCGTCGATCCCGGACATGATCCCGTTGGAGAAACTGCTCTCTATCGTGTTCTTCCGTGGGCTGGTGATGCATTCTACTGTCGAGCGGGACGAGATGGGCCGGTCGAACTATGCTATGATGGCTGTTAATTGCCTGCGAGTAGGAAAATGTAAGTGAGAAACAGCCCCCGTTTATGTTTTACAATTCTGACATTTTTATTCCAGCCTTCAGCGAGGCGACCCTAAAGCGAGTCGTGCAGGCCATTTCCTCCGAGACCGCCGGCCTCCTAGAAATCGTCAACTACAACGTCGAGATGCTGCAGTACGTCTGCGCCGGCGAACTCGCGGCGCTCGACTGCCTAGCCAGCGTGTGCAACGGCATCAAAGCCGCCGCAGCGGAAGACCAGAAGCTCCTTCTCGCGGCGTCACCCGACGGCAACAGCGTGAGCACCGCCCTGCTCGACCTAATCCGGACGTCCGCAGCCAAAGTGTCCGCCAAACCACGACCACTCAAGCTCGAGCGCGGAGTCGCCACCATCCCCATCGCGGGCATCGACGTGCCCTTCCACAGCAGCTTCCTCCGCTCCGGACTGGAGCCGTTCCGCGAGGTGCTTCTCCGCAACATCCGTCCTGAAGATGTCGACCCGCAGCGGCTGCTGGGCAAGTACGTGCCCAATCTGACGGCGGAGCCGTTCGACATCTCGCGCGAGTCGTTTGAGCGGATGTACGCGCTGACGAAGTCGGAGCACATCAAGGAGGTGTTGGAGAATTGGGAGACGTATGGGTGTGATGTTGAGACGGTGGTATAAATGAAGTGAACTAGCTCTCTAGACCAGGCGTTATGTGTGTGGATAGGAGATGGCAGGTTGTCATTATATTGAAGTTTGGGTTTTCTTTTTCTGGCGCTTATTTCATTTGATTTTACTTAATTTTTTTTGTCTCTCTCTTCCTATAGATACATGCATAGATGGATACATGTAGTCAGTGAGATAAACAGCATAAATCAAAAGCAATGTCAAGCATTCCATAAGCCTAGCTGGAGAGCAGCAAACCCTCACTTCGATCTTGATTTTAAGTCTCCCCTAGATATCTACCTATCTAAGATATTATCATTTCTCTGAAGTCAGTCAGATCAGACTCTTTGATGATTTACCCGAGGTCTACTGGTAGGTTAAGGATCAACGGATCCATTCCTATGCACCTGCATTTTCTATCTATTGCCGTTTTAGGAAACTTTATTAGCGGGTAGTATAGCCGTTTTCCCACCCAGCCGTCTGCCCCCGCTCCGCCGCCCCCAAGGTTCTTTAGTTAGGTACTCTGTACTCTGCCGCCAAACTGGAGGGAGTGAATCGACCACTTACTTAGTTACTTGCTTTATTGATGATTAATAATCATTAAAGTCATTGATTCGTCCACGAGATTGAGTACTATACGCAATAGTAGTAATCTATTTAAATAGGGTTATTTTTGTCTTATATGTCTGTAAAACTGGAAATATATACGCCCTATATCTTTTGGAGGTACTACTATAGGTATGCAGTGATCTTTCTCACTGATTAGTTTCAGGATTTCCCTAATATAAAATCAATAATTATAAAACATGCATATGATACCACAACTCTGTCGCGGAACCGCGACATAAGGCTTCTCCACCATGTTCTGTAGGTTGTTCTATCACGTGGACCCCTCATCAGCAAGACGGCCCAGACGGCCCACGAGAGATGGATAGACAATCAAGTTACTCCCATTAGCATGGAGTGCCCCGAGCAAGAGCACGGAGTACTCGGTAGAAAACTTCTAATTCTGTCTTTGAAGATCCGAGTTAAAAAGCCACTAAGAAATTACTCTGTACACTCAGACACTATCAGCCCCTCGTTGTGGCGGTCCCGCAGTCCCGGGATGGGCCCTACAAGTCACTACGGAGTATTACTTATTTTGTTTAGGGCTGGTGCTAATTTAGAGTGCGCACTTAGTTAATCCATCCACTAGGGCGACGTTGGTAATAAGATTGATTACCTACCTAGGTAAGTACTGTAATCGTAACAGAGTAAGTTACGGTAACGCAATACTGTATTCTCTACAGTACAGTGTAGAAACATAATCACCCTACCTAACCCTAGGTGGTCGGTTGATTTTGAAAGGAGAAATGCATCCACGGAGTACTAGGTGCTTACTCAGTCTCTGATTACTGATCCTATGCCCAGTGGCTGTATCCCTGCCTCTATATAGAAAAAGAATAAAAGATTCCAAATAGGAACACGTGAGAAAGTACTCCGTAAAGTAAAATTCACTGGTACAGATCGTCAAATCAAATCAAAACTGCTGACCAGCTTAGAAGTTCTAGTTCTATTTCTAATATTTCAAAACGATCTCTGAAGCAAACCGGTTAATATATCGTCAAAAACACGATAATCGACGGTCCCATTCTGATCTTCACTACTACCAATCGTCCGTCATTTTTTTTCCAGTCTTGTCCAACTAAGGGGTTATTCCCTAGTTGCTAGTTCTTAGTCCTTAGTCAATTAGTCAAAAAATAGAATCGATTGATCGATCGATGAATTGATCTTCGGAAAACTTTCTCCTTGTGGAAAAAGTACTGTGCCAGGGGGCCAACCGTCCTGGCTGGAACGCCTCATCTCCGCCCCCGCGTTGCCTCCCTTTGCCTTTTCTTGTCGCCCCCATGATGCTCCCGCTCCTCCCATCGGCGGACCTTGATGCTAACCCTAACCCCGTGACCTTATGCCACCTGATGCCAAGATTGAGTCCAATTGTCTGACTTTCGAGCATACTTTGCGGCAAAGATCATGTCCGCCTTGACGTCGAAGGTAGGGTAATTTTCTGGAAAAAAAAAAGGAATACGTCATTGCTCCTCAGGGGGACTGTCAAAGCCCTCTAGGATCTAAGAAAGCTGATTGCTATTCATCGGTAGGATCACCTCTCTCAGTGCTTGATTGGGAGCATAGCAAACAAAATCTCCGTACTTAAAATGGTATCACCCACATCAAGATGAAGATCTATCGGTTGTGATTTCGGCCAAGAAAGGCCCTGGGTATTTATTTTGCAAGAGGGTGAAAAAAAAATCTATGTATAATCTATACAACTACCACGCTGCTGACCTGTACCACCTGTCAGAGCAGAATCTCCGTGTTGAGCGATGATCCATTCCATCTTCAGTGATAGCCAGGTGAATGGCCCAGCGACCATGCTAGAATTATGAATAAGTGCTTACATGAAGCAAGGCTGCCCTAGTAAAGGTGCCAGGGAGGATTGGGATCAAATCGAAGGACCATTCCATTGTGACGACAAGTCTACTACAGATGCAAACGAGGGATTCTCTGTGTATGTTAATCGCAGAGATGCCATCGGATTAAAAGAACTCAACAATAAAGAAAAGCAAACCCTCCTACAATCAGATTATCTCCTGGCCCTCACGTTTGTCTTTACAAGGAGCACTGACACTCCGATCCTGCACGTGTCTGTCGCGTGGCAACGACAAGGATCGTACCGGTGTTGAAAGCATGCTATAATTATCCATTCAGCTGAGTTAAGCATCAAGCCTGTGCTATAAACGCAATACAATCTTCGACAGCATCGCTGGAGTGAGCAGCTTTACGTAAGAGGACCTGGAGAAGGGAAACATTGGTTCTCCGCATTGATATGCCTGTTAAGCTAGTCCTGAATGAAGAAACCGAGAGCAGAGCGGTGGATGGCATGACAGAGATAATTAATTACAATACTAAAACGGATCTGTATTGATTACGTTATCACCACAGCCCCCAGTACGGCCTGTGACGCCGTAACATACGCGACCTCGTCAATCCTTCCTTCTTGCCTTCTTGTCCGTCGCAGGATCATCACTTCTCGACAACTGACAACAGCCATGTACCTTATAGTGACATTGTCACTCATCATTTACAGCTCTTTCTCCATCCTACTGGCCGCACACTGAAATTACCGTGTTCGCGTCTGATGGAGATGGATCGTCGCCAGCTGTTCCCTTGCCGCCCGGTGGTTGGGCCCCACGGTATGCCACGCCCATGCGCTTCTACTCCACTCAGTATGCCTTTCTAAGCTGAAACCACCAGATCATTGTCACATCATCTTTATGTTGCATCCTTCGAGAACGGCTGCGGCCAGCATTGGATAGACACTGTCGACAGGGCTTTGGAAGTTCCACTCAGGGCCAGAATAGTCGATTACCTTGACTCCTGAGTATCGGGGTAACAAGCCATTTGCAGGGTTAGGAAAGTTCCGAATAAGGGCCACGATGGCGAGTCAACTACAGATGCCACACAATAATAGCAACTCAGAATACTGCGGACTGCGGCCTGAGGCTGACGACGCACTGAAAGTTTGGTCCTATATGATATCTGCCTTCCTCCTGATCAACCTGCTGGTCCACACTCGCAGCGTACCTGACTGCCTGGGACATCTCCTGTGGTGACTGTCATTCGTTTCTGTCTTGCATCTCGATCGACTCATACCATAGACTTGACTAGACTTGACTTCACTAGAAGCATTCTTGTCCTGATTTCCCTTCGTTTTCCTTTCCATCATGTCTCGCCGGACCCAGACTCAACGGGCCCAAAGGGAGAGGGCCTTGGCCCACATTCTCCTCGTCGAGTTACTTGCGTGAGTGATCTCTGGATTCCATAACGCATAGGCACCTTGCTGATCTACTTGTGAAGACATCAATTCTGCTTTCCAGTCAAATGGTAAGGCACTATTAGAAGAAAATATCTCGGCCTGAAACTGACTCCGCAATCTAGGACTGATACACAAGACCTTATTTTCGGCCAACGGAAGATTGCGCGTGCTGTGGAGATCGGCCCAGGAGACACTCTGACGAACATCTCGAAACGAACCATCCAACAGAAATACCAAAGACATGACGCTGTCAACTCCATCAAGAGACAGTTCCTTTGCTACAAGCGAGACGCAAAGGAGATCTATCATGAATATGACGCTAGCAGCACGAGTCAGAAGGCTGTTCCATCCCCGGCCGCTCCAGCCGAATCGTCACCAGAGCCAGAGAAGGCTCCAGTTGCCGCCGCACCTCAGCTGGCCGTTCAGTCCACGGCCGCTAATATCCCGGATGTTCCTGTCAAGATTGTCGACATTGTCAAGGTTATTGTTGCAACGAGCTTGAAAAAGTCCGCCAAGGAGATCTCTCTAGATGACACGATTAAAGGACTTTCAGGAGGTAAGGAATTCTACTAAGTTGAAGAACGTGAACTGACAGAGCTTCAGGTCGATCCACTCTTCAGAATGAGATTATTGGAGATCTGGATAAGGAGTTCGGCTCCCTACCCGATAAAGCGGAAGACATGCCGCTCAAGGATCTATCCTCCTCGGTGCAGGCTTCCTTTGGAGGCAAACTGGGAAAGAAGTCCCTGTCCCTGATCGACCGGATGATGGCGTCGAAAATGCCCGGCAGCTTCAAGATCGGCGCGGTCAGGAACTACCTCAAAGGAAAGTACGGTTTTGCCAGCGGACATCAGGACGGAATCCTAGTATCAGCTGTCGCTGCCCAGCCTGATACCGGCGTGAAGAACGATGACGAGGCCAAATCTTTCTGGGACGGTATAGTACAGTCTTACATCCAAGCCAACGGAATTACCTTGCAGCAAGGAGCCAGCTCCGCAGGGACAGGTGCCCAACAAGGTATGATGATCGACCCGGAAACCCTGAAGATGCTGCAGAAAGGTCCCACGGAGCATTATCAGCAACAGCTGCAGCTCTATGCAAGACAACTCAATGTCGACCTTGATGCTGGCACCAAAGTCGACAATGCCCTCAGAGACGCCATCAACATCTTGCAAAAGGACCTGAATCTCTGGAATGATGAGCATGGACACGCCTATGCTCAAGGGATCAAGCCGTTCTTTGATCCGCTCAAGCACAGGCGGTACGATTCATACTGGAACTGGGTTCTCCAGGATCTGTATATCCTCTTCTATGGAGTTTTGAATGGGTCTGTGAAGGTCACCGACACAGAAACAATTGACCGCAGAGCCCGACTGATCAATCGATCGATGCCAAGGCTCATCAAGACCATGAGATTTCTTCTCAACAGCCTGTCTAGCCGCCAGGGCAAGAACGTCGCCGCTGCCAGGATCTTGCTTTCGCAACTGATCGCCGATTGCGAAAAATCTTTGAATCAGCCGCCGTTGGCCATCATGGCCCAGAACCTTACCGGCCCGCGAACGACCATTGACAAGGAGGGCAATATCAAATATGAAGAGGTATTGAGACCTCTCGTCTACAAGTCCATAAGCGAGAAGAGGCGTCACGCGCCCCGTGTCCCCATCGCAGAATATGATTCGGGCGTCGGCTCTACCTCTTCCGACAACGACGACTTCTCCGAATCGGAATTCAACACCCCTGCTCTGGCTTCACCCCGCTTGGGATATGACGGATTTTCCAGGAGGACCGGGAATAAATCCTGGCAGATTGCTGTGAAGAGCGCCACTCTTAGCGGCATTTCGTTCCAGGGCAAGAACGTGCTCTTGACCGGTGCAGGAAAAGGGTCCATTGGGGCGGAGATCCTCAAAGGATTGCTCGCTGGGGGCGCCAACGTTCTTGTGACCACGAACTCCTACTCCCCGGAGGTGACGCGACGATTCCAGAATCTGTACGCAAAGTACGGAGCCAGAGGTTCGCAGCTGGTGGTTGTGCCGTTCAATCAAGGCAGTCAGCAGGATGTCGAAGCTTTGGTGAATTGGATATATGATGACAAGAATGGTCTTGGCTGGGACCTGGACCATGTTATCCCATTCGCTGCGATCTCTGAAAACGGCCGGCAGATTGATCGGATTGACTCGCGCTCCGAGCTTGCACATCGCATGATGCTAACCAACACACTGCGTCTGCTGGGGGCGATTAAGAGGCAGAAAGCCGACGCCAACATCATCACCCGACCAGCACATGTGTTATTGCCTATGTCACCGAATCACGGCATCTTTGGCAATGACGGACTCTACGCCGAATCCAAACTGGGACTGCATGCCCTTCTCAACAAATGGCACTCGGAGAACTGGCAAGACTATCTTTTGATTTGTGGAGTGACCATCGGCTGGACAAGAGGCACTGCTCTGATGAACGACAACGACATTGTCGCGGAGGGCATTGAGAAATTGGGGATTAAAACCTTTTCCCAGGAGGAGATGGCTTTCAACATCCTCGGCCTGATGAGTCCCGCTGCAGTGGCAATCACCCAAGATGAACCGCTACTGGCCGATCTCAGCGGCGGAATGGACCAGGTGGCCGACCTGAAAGCCGAGACAGACCGGATCCGACAGCAGATCTACAGCACTAGTGAGGTTCGGCGTGCTCTCGCTCGAGAGGCGTCTGAGACCCGAAAGGTTGGCCAAAGTCGTCCTACCGCGCCAGTGTTGGAGCGACGGGCGAACATCCAGTTGGATTTCCCAAGACTTCCAGACTACAAAACCGAGATTGAAGCCGTGCGCGCTCGTGGAAAGCCCATCGTCGATTTGGAGAGTGTGGTTGTCATCGCAGGATTTGCGGAACTCGGTCCATATGGCAACGCCCGAACTCGATGGCAAATGGAGGCCTACGGCAAGTTCTCACTTGAGGGCTGCGTGGAATTGGCCTGGATGATGGGCCTTATCAAGCCCAACCGCGAGGGCAAAGTCAAGGAGGATGGGTCTTATGCCGGATGGGTTGACGCCAAAACAGGAGTGCCCGTATCCGATATGGAGGTCAAACGGAAGTACGAGCCTTACATCCTGGAACACACCGGTCTTCGATTCATCGAGCCGCGATCGCACGAGGAGTCTGATATTGCCTCCCGAAGGATTCTTCACGAGGTCGAAATCCAGGAAGACATGCCACCGTTCGAGGCGTCGAAGGAAACTGCTGACGAGCTCAAACGGGAGCATAAAGAGAAGGCAGAGATCCGTGCGATTGCTGAATCAGATGACCGCGTCCAGGTGATCCTCAAGAAAGGTGCCCGGTTGCATATCCCCAAAGCTTTGGACTTCAACCGGATCGTTGCAGGTCAAATCCCCACTGGCTGGGACCCGCGAGCCTACGGCATTCCGGACGATATCATCAACCAAGTCGATCCTGCGACGTTGTACCCGCTCGTGTGTACGATCGAGGCTTTCATCTCGGCGGGTATCACTGACCCGTATGAACTCTACAAGTATATCCATGTCTCCGAAGTTGGAAACTGCCTTGGTTCGGGAATGGGTGGAGCCACCTCGTTGCAGCGCATCTTCAAAGAGCGGCACCTTGATAAGCCAGTCGCAAACGATATCCTGGCGGAGAGCTTTATCAACTCCGCTGCGGCGTGGGTCAATATGCTGCTCTTGTCCTCTGCAGGCCCAATTCATACCCCTGTGGGTGCCTGCGCTACAGCCGTTGAATCCCTAAGCGTGGGACACGACTTGATCACCAGTGGCAAGGCCAAAGCGGTCCTAGTCGGTGGCTATGACGATTTGATCCGGGACATGGCTTTTGAGTTTGCCCAGATGAAAGCAACGAACAATGCGGTTGATGACTTGGCTCATGGGCGGAGCCCGAAGGAGATGTCTCGTCCGGCAACCTCGACCCGACAGGGATTCGTGGAATCCGAAGGCTGTGGTATTCAAATCATCACCTCTGCCCGGTTGGCCCTCGACATGGGCCTGCCGATTCACGGAATCGTGGCACTGGCACAGACCAACAGTGACCGTATCGGGCGCTCACTGCCTGCTCCCGGCAAAGGTGTCCTGACAAACGCCGCACAGCTGAATTCGAAGATCATGTCGCCGTTGATGAACAAGGACTACCGCCAACGCAACGTGGACTTGCGTCTGCGACAGATTGCTGAAGCCGAAGCCCGCGAGATGCAGATTCTGAAAGATGAAATCAAGGCGCTCAAGGCCGGCGAGGAGACTGCCGCAGAGGTCGACGATGAGTACATCCGTCAACGCAGAGCGGACATCGCCGCTGAAGCGCACCGCCAGAAGCGTCAAGCACTGTATCACTACGGCAATGGGTTCTGGAGACAGGACACGCGGATTTCACCCATCAGCGGCAGCCTCGCGGTCTGGGGACTCACGATCGACGACCTGGACGTGGCTTCCTTCCATGGGACATCGACCAAGCTCAATGAGAAGAACGAGTGCTCGGTTGTGCAGAAGCAGCTCTCCCACCTTGGCCGGACAAAGGGCAATGAGATCTTCGGCGTCTTCCAGAAGCATCTGACGGGCCACCCCAAGGGCGCCGCTGGCGCGTGGATGCTTAACGGGTGCCTACAGATCATGAACACGGGCATCATCCCGGGGAACCGCAACGCGGACAACATCGACCAGGCGCTCGAGCCGTTCGACTACATCTGTTTCCCGAGCGAGACGATCCAGAAGACGGACGAGGCCGGCGGCGTGAAGGCGTTTTCGGTCACGAGCTTCGGCTTCGGCCAGAAGGGGTCGCAGGTGATCGGTGTGCACCCGAAGTATCTCTACGCGGCGCTCGAGGAGCATGAATATGCAGCCTACGCGCGTAAGGTCGAGCAGAGGCAGCAGGCGGCGCACCGGTACTTCCATCAAGCGCTGGCGGGGGGGAAGATGTTTGTTCCGAAGGACAGGGCGCCGTATGTCGATGAGCGGGAGGTGGAATTCTTCCTGAACCCGGAGTTAAGAGCGTAACCGGGTCGCTCGTTGAGCTGAGCTGAGCTGAGTTGAGTTGAGTTGATTTTTATGTTACTGTTGATTACGACTGCAGTTGACTAGTTTACTGGTGCATGACTGGTGTTGATGGTTTCCTGTCGTTTTTCTTGCTAGCATTTGTGACTTTTATTCAAGGAAGGAGTACAAAAGGCAGCACTATCTACATATATCTCTTGTGTTTCGTCATTTATATTGTTTCGTTGCAGCCAGCATTGATACCAAATGAAGTCCTTTTAGATATATAATACTTTCACGCGTTACACTCTTCCATTCTTGTTATTACTATATTATAAAAACCTTAACTTCCGTTTTGCACACTGTCACGTGGCTGTAACAAGCAATATGCGTAAGCATGCCTCAGTGGGGGAGACAAATATTAGTAAGGGATATAGCAAGAACTATGGCAAGGAATATAGATAGGAAGCCCACCTAGAAAGAAGATAATAAAAAAGACTACTACTACTACTACTACTATTATGATTATAAAGAGGACATTCTAAAGAATATTATGAGTAGGGAATCCGCCTGTAAAGTACTCCGCAAATCATACCTACTATATAGGTACGCCCCCAGGAGCAAAAGTTCCCTGGCATCCATTAGACCAAGGACCTATTTTTTTTTCTCAATCGAGCAGAGTGAGACCTGCAAGGCTTGTATCTAATAGTGATTTTCTTTTTCAAAAGGTGCTATGCTTACTTACCGTATGCACACTGTATGTTGTCTTCTGTCACGCATCGCCAAGTCGTAGTTGTGCTCCCTTTCTGCTCATTCTCTCAATGGAGACGATGAAGATAAATTTTTATTTTTCGGACTGCGAACTATTATTACCGTAGAACTCCAACCTAGTTTTACAACTAGACTAAACCAAGACGATTGCTGGATAGAGAAAATCAGATACCTGCCGGCTGTATTAAACTTATTTGGCTTTCTACATAAAAGTGGCTAGAGAAAAAAGAATCAATTACAAGAATTTTAGAGAGGGGCCCTAGAAGTAGTATTCAGTAACTGGGACTTTATACTGGTTGAGATCAAGTCACTGCATTTTTATTATGAGTTTTCTTTTATTGAATATTAAAAAATTCGCAATTACTTTTAGTGGTATTCTTTGGTGAGACTACAATTTCAGGAGCTATACCTAAGAAGGTTAGCTAAGCAAGTTGACATTCAAATTGGAACTAGCCTTCCTTAAAGCGGAGTGATATCTTTACGACGTATGAGCCCCCAGTTTTCTGCTGGATTAATTGCACCGACTTCGTCACTGATCATCTTTCCCTTCAATACAATCCTGACCTGTTGGAAGGTTTCCCTGGTGCCCTCGCTTGGAGCCTTAGTCAGCCTATATAGTTATAGCCGAGGTTCGGCACACCATCTCCTAGCTCCTCTCTCTCAAATCCCTCCCCTCAAATCATTCTCTACTCACGTAGCCTGCCTTCCATCGCCGTCACTGTTTGAAACATACAATGGCATCAAATGATGGGCCAGAAGCGGAGTTTCGTGATGAGCGTCGCCTGGAACTCCTCAAGGATTTGGAAAACGCCCTAGGTGCGGTTCCGCCGACCGTCTGGGCTGGCCTCTGGCTGAGTGATGTTGAGAAGCTCGAAGCCTGGGTGGAACATGCGAAACAGGATCGGGATGTGGTGGTACTTGCTTTTGAAGGCATTCAGAAGAGTGCCAAACTCATACAAGCGTGTAGGTTTGACCACCCGAGATGTTCTCATAGTTGGGAACCACCGATGATGCATAGGGACTCAACGTGATCGGCCAAGTTCTGCTGCATCAACTCCACGAAAACCGTCTACCTCTCAGCAGCCATCCACCCCCCCACAACAGTCATCTACTCCAAGAAGTCCGCTTTCTAGTGGTCGTAAGCGCAAGCAAGATGATGACGAGCAACCTGGTGGTGCCGGAACCCTACAGACTCGCTCAAAACGGGCGGCAGATCTGGTAAGTTTCTCCTTGTTTTGGGACCCTTTTTAATATTATATAGTGTCGGGAAAGAGACCAAGGGAGTTGTGTCATTACGAAAGCCGGCGAGATCGATGTGACGCATATATACCCATTCTCTATGCGCGTACAGGACTTCAACTCTAAAGCTCTCTAAAGCTCAGTCAAATCTCTGGAGGATAATGAGGCTTTTCTGGTCCGATGACCGTGTAGGCGCATGGTACAAGACAATGTTCCCTCAAGGGAGGTTCGAGGAGGTTTGTTACAACCTCATGTGCCTCAATCCTCTTGCGCATCGATACCACAGGAAAGCATATTTTGCCCTTAAGCCGATCGAAATTTCAGATGATGAGAAACGTCTGAAGGTCAAAATTTTCTGGCTAGATCCGTCCAAGCCACCCACTAAGGATGTCGGTATTCTATGTACTCCTTCGTTAGAAGGGAAAGACCGAGGGCCTAATAAGGCTAAGCTATACGATCATGTGACCGACAGAAAGATCTGCTCTGGGGACGAGCTTTTGTTCGAGACCAATGACCCGGCCAACATGCCTCTCCCTCGCATGGAGCTATTAGATATGCAGTGGGTTTTACACCGTGTAGCAGCTATGAGCGGAGCTGCCGAACCCCAGGATGACTATGATGACGATATGGATGAAGATGGTCAAAGTGCATTACTGTGTGAGCAGGATATGATCATGGAAGATGAGTGGGCTTCCGACATGGAAGACCCATGGGATACATCTGTGGGTAAAGAACTGTTGGCTGCGTCATCGTCTCCGCCATCCTCCCCATTAGCCCCATCTTCTCCGTCTGGCCTCAAATCAAATCTTTTTACTGCCCAAGGGACTGCCGAAGGGACTGCTGAAACCTATGGCTCAGATCTCGTGATCTAAGTTGATCGTGGAGTTGTTAACAGAGGGATATCCCTCCATATGCAGAATGGCTCTTAAGTTGCTAAGACGCGTTTGAAGCGAAATCTGGCGTTGGTGTGATTTTATCACAAATCATGTGAAGTAGCAATATGAGTTCGGTTTAAAGATCTGAGGTGAATTGATTATCATCACTAAAGCAAAACGTATTCAGGAAGATTATGTAGGGAACATGACCAAGTTACAACCATGAGTTGAATCCATTCAGGCGAGTATCAATATCTACGCATCAACCCACATGAAGTGATTTTAAGCGCAAGAAGAAAGTCCTACCGCACTGTCATGGGCCTCCACCGGTCTAAACTCCTGTTCTTCACATACTGCAATCAATACCTTTCATTGAGGACATTCAAAGTCCCTGAACATTGTAGCATAAACTGTCATTGATGGAGAAGGAGCGTGTAGCACTGAGTATTGCAATTCAATGTACATGGTCGATCATATATATTATTTCCACATTGAATGGGTCTCACTAGAGAGGACCTGGAGCAGCCTGCACCAACAGGCAGATAGGCCAAAGAAGATCTCGGGGAGCCATAGTGCTGCAGTGACATTAGTCAAGACAGTTTCCGACTTGGACCATGCCAGCAAATCAGGTGGTCTCAACTTGCAGATACAATACAGGGCTTCGACTTATCAAATTGACAGCATTCCCTGCTAAAGATGACCATCAACAAAACATTTCAGTATCAGATCAAAAAAAAATGCGGCAAAGGAGACCAAGTCTCCGACTGCTCTCTATTCCAATTCCCACCTTACAGAAGTCCTGCTGCAGGCTGCCACAAGACCCTCCTATAAAAACCACATATCTTACTGCCCAACTAATACATGATTTAGTTCATCATTTCATCATGACTTTGAGCCACGTGGTTTAGGGCTGGCCTGTTGGAGGGGACTGGGTCTGGTGGCTGGAGATGGGACGGGGGATGTTCCTGCAACTGCGCGGAGGCAAAGTCCATACTCCGTACATACTTCGGTGAACAAGCCCGAGGAACTAAAATGTAATTAACAATGCGCTGTTTGTTCGTTAGGGTTTCGGCCCCCGTCTCAGTTGGATTCGGCAATGTCGTCATCTTCCTTCTACCAGAAAAAAAAAAGAAAGAAAGAAAGAATCCGAGTAGTTAGTAGTTCTGAGTACTGAGTACAGAGTACAGAGTCCGCAGGGCATGCAGGCATAGGGCATGAGGATGGTATGGTGTGTCTCGAACAAACCCCAACACACCGACAAACAAAAACCATGCAGGCCCTAGTGGTACTCCACTGATAGGTGATTCCTACCTAGGTAGCTAGGTGAGAAAATCAGTGGACAGCTGGATAGCATATCTGAGCCAGCCAAGCTTTTGTTCAAAGTGTTATGAGGGGGCTAGCGCGAAAGCATATTTTTATGTATTCTGCAGCTCTGCTGGGCGGGTTAGATCAGGCGATAAACGTCGTAGGTTGTTGTTACCTGAGGCAGATAAGAATAGAATAGAAGCTAATATACCCACTACGGAGTAATATTCTAATTACGGAGCTAGATAGGTGCTGGAGGTACGTGCCAAAACGTGACCTGCAGAGTAAGCACGGAGTACTCTGACTAAGTTACTTAGGTCGCAGGGATTATCGCTTTCTAGAGCACTTCTAGAAGGCAGGGGGGCTTCTTCTCGTTCATCTCATCTACCAATCGATCCGGGCATCGAACGTTGAACAACCACATTGTTAGAACGTTGGACGGTGGACCACCCCCAACCCTGCTTGCAGCTTGCAACATGCAAGGGGGCGAACCCTAACTCTGAGGCTTGAGCTCAGCTAAAAATGGAGATCCGAGTCCAGTCACATCATCACATGGGGCGGGACGGCAGGGCGGGGTGGCGGCGGGGGTTAAATTTTAAACGTTGGGCTATTTGCCCCGCCAAGCAATGGCCACGGGTTTCCTCTTTTCCCTAATACGGAGTACGGAGTGAGTAGCTAGGTAGGTATTAGTGGGAACTAACACTACTTGCTGTTCCTGAGGCGTCTACCCTGTACGCCATATGTAATGTACTGTACACCTCATGTTGTCTCACACACGCAGTGTCCTAGCTAGCTACAACCGCCAGTGGGGGACCGAATTCCCAAAAAGGGAAAAAGAAGCATAAAGAGAGAGAGAGAGAGAAAATAGCAGTAATGATACTGATACTAACATGAAGAATTCGACGGTGTTGTGATGCATACGGGTAATTCTTTAGAATTCCTCCCTACGAAAGCTGCAAGCATGGCTAGGCTGTAATCATCTCTCATATCTTATCTTCTTATCTTAAGTCCTTACGAGCCAAGTAAAACCTAATCCGTATAGGTAATCTGTATAGATATTTTAAGCATAAATGATTCTCGAAGGATTCCCTCGATAGATTAGGTAGTACAGTAGTACCTGTAATTGCTGCCAGAATACCGTACAGTACAAGCATCATTGGCTTGTATCAAGAGTTATTACAGGAGGAAGGCCACATGAAAAGAAATTACCAGCAGTGCGCTGTTCTGAGGTCCACAAGTGAGTGAGTATGGGAGAGACAAGGAGACAAGGTCTGTAAGAATACAGAAACAACAGTATCTCTGTAGACCGTATTACCAGAATAGTACCAGATACCTACCTTTAGGTAAGTATATACCTACGTATTACATCTAGCAGAACCGGTCCTCCCCCTGTCAATCATCCATAAGGCTGATCCGATACAAGATTACACGCTCCATACTGGTAACTTTCCGCGGCGTTACCGGCAGTACAAGTGCCAGAACGCCGCGAGTGTATTGGTAAATACGCGAGTGTATTAATACACCCCCACCATTTAGACCTACCTTAGGGTTTCAACCCCAACCAACTTCAATTTCAGCCCCATGGACTCCGTACCGTACCAACCTAATCCCAGCCGCCACAGCCAAAGCCAAAGCCAAGATCAAGATCTACCTACCCTACCAACCTTACCTACGGTCCTACCATCATGCATGATGCATCAAACTAATTCCAGCGACATGGACGGCCCCTGGAGTCAACTCTGCAGGGTGGGCCGTGGGCTGGGCCCCATCATCATTGGAAATTAGTAGCTTGGGCTTGGGACGAAAACCGCCCCCGAGCGCCCTAGAAAGAAGCCTTCTAGAAGGGAAGCTAGCTAGTTATCAGATGGACCCGGGCCCTGGTCGAGTCGGTCGACAGGTCAGGACAGGGGTGTGAAACGCCCTAGATAGAAAGAGTAGACTAGACTATAGAAGAGGCTTGCAGCTGTTGCAGAGCAGAGGATACATACAGCTCAGCCGGCTGCTTGCTTGCTGGACCCATAGACAGACTCTCTTGCTCGTCGCTCATCGAATATTCATATCTTGTCGGGTTGCCCCAGGCATCGTTCATCGTATACATACCGATCTCACTCAGGCCACTGCACTCTATCTACAAGGAGCATCTTCCAGTCGCGTCTTCATCGTTCAGACTTCTTCATCTCCAAGTTGATTCTTGCACCTGCGCATATAGACATAGACATCACATACACATACACATACCCTCGACAGAGCTCCCTGGCTACATAGACATACCTCCTGCCTACCTGCTGCCTTCTCTACCTGCCTGACTGTCTATCTATCCATCTACCCATCCATCCATTTATCTGTCTACCTACACACCTACCTGTATAATTACACACCTAATACCTCCCTTCCCCTTTCCCTACCTACCTACCCAGCTGTCATCTACCCACCTGTCATTTCATCCCCGTTGAGTCTATCACCATGAGCGCCGCCGAAGTCCTGAACAGCCCAACCAGCCCAACGGCCCCTGGCTTCTTCGGCGTGGGCGCCGCAGCTCCCATCTCAAAGGAACAGCGGCACCACATCCCCATCCCCCTCAACCAGACGACCGACGCTATCGACAGCTTCTGCAAGGCCCGCGACCTACCGTTGTCGACCGTGGTCCACACGGCCTGGTCGCTCCTGTTGTGGAGGTACACAAATACGGAGAACATCAAATTTGTTGCGGTCAACCGACACGACGATGTGGCACGGTGCGAGTTGCAGGTCGACGAGACAGCCATCGTCGCCGACCTGATGCGTGATTTGCGTGTCGTTCGCGCAGACGGCGATGCGGCGATCCCCAATGCTGATGTGTCTGACGGACGGGCTCTCCTTGACACCTTGGTGAGATTCCAGGAAGGACTGGCCCAGCGAAACCAGATTCAGGTGAGTCAGCCGCAATCAAGAAAAACAAAATGGTGGTTGACAAACGACAAACCGTGGCTACAGCGCGACGTTGAACTCTGGGTCGATTCGACGGCAGTGGAGATGACCCTCGCGTACTCGCCCCAGGCTCTGTCCAAAGAGCTCGCCCTCAACATTGCCCACACATTCGCACAGACCCTGTCGGAGGTAGTATCCGACGACCAACAGTCCGTCAGCGACGTGGACTTCATCAGTGCGCGCGACCGCGAACAGATCTGGCGATGGAACCAGGAGGACCCCATCACGGAGAACCACTGCGCCCACGAGCTCATTCAGCGTCGAGTGGAGAGCCAGCCCGAGGCTCTCGCGGTAAGTGCTTGGGATGAACAATTCACGTATCGGGAGCTGGATCGGCTCTCGACCCGTCTTGCTAACAACTTAGTGAACCTGGGTATTGGTCCGGAGGTCATCGTGCCTCTCTGTTTTGAGAAATCCGCATGGGCAATCGTAAGTATCTTGGCTGTACTAAAAGCAGGTGCCGCAATGGTCTTCCTCGACCCGGCTCATCCGCCGAGTCGCCGAGCGGAGATCATCAAGCAGGTGAAGGCGAAGGTGGTGGTGGCTTCATCGCAGAAGGCATCCTTGTTCGCCGATTATTCTATCTTGGAGATTGTCGCAGTCGACCGCGCTACGGTGGAAGCACTCCCCCCTCGTGATTCTCTCCCCAAGTCTGGCGTGACCCCGGCGAATCTTCTTTATGTTATCTTCACTTCGGGAAGTACTGGACAGCCAAAGGGCTGTCTGATTGAACATCGGGCGTTCTGCAGTGGAGCGTTGCGACACGCAGAGAGAGGCAACCTTCACCCGCACAGCCGGGTTCTCCAACTCGCATCCTACTGCTTCGATGTCAGTATCTTGGAGATCCTCACAGCTCTGATCTCTGGCGCATGCGTGTGCACACCACACGAGTCGGCCATGGGCCAGGGAATCGCCAGCATCATCAACGATTTCGACATCAGCTGGGCCTTCCTCACGCCCTCGCTCGTCAAGCTCGTCAAGCCAAGCGACGTCCCGAGCCTGAAAACCCTCATCTTGGGAGGTGAAGCTCTCGCAAAAGTGGATATCGAGACTTGGGCCGAACACGTCCAACTGATCAACGGCTACGGTCCGAGTGAGTGCTCGATCGCTGCGGTGGGTAACCCAGACGTCACGAAAGACACCGACCCTCGCAACATCGGCCATGCCGTTGGTGGAGTTTGCTGGATCGTCGACGCCAGAGACCACAACCGTCTCGTCCCTGTCGGCGCCGTCGGCGAACTGCTCATCGAGGGACCCATCCTCTCCAGGGGTTACCTCGACATGCCAGAGAAGACGGCTGCTGCCTTCATCGAGAGACCAGCCTGGGGCCCGCTCGATCGCTCAGGGAAGCCTCGACGCCTGTACAAGACTGGAGATCTGGCACGGTACAACTCGGAAGACGGCAGCTTCCACTTCATCGGCCGCAAAGACACCCAGGTCAAGCTGCGCGGTCTGCGCATTGAACTGGGTGAAATTGAGCACCATGTGTCCACCGACTCCAACGTCGAGCACGGCATGGTCATCCTGCCCGAATCGGGAATCCTCAAGCAGCGCCTTGTCGCGGTCGTCTCGCTTCACAACTCTGCATCCGAGGCAGCCACGGGTGCAGACTCGGGCCTGCGCCTGATCTCCCCTGAGGCTCGTCAAGCGGCAGAGCCGACCATTGCCGCGATCCGTGAGAAGCTCTCCGGTCTTCTGCCATCTTACATGGTGCCGACAACCTGGCTGGTCGTTGCCAGCATCCCGCTGTTGGTTTCCGGAAAGCTGAACCGCACGCTAGTTAAGAAGAGCATCATCGAGCTGGACGAAGAGACCTACAACACTTTTGTCGACTTCGAACCCAAGGACGACGAGGAAGGCGAGATAATGGAGACGGAGCGAACGCTGCGAGACATCATCAGTCAGACGCTCAACTTGCGTGTTAACCAGGTCCCCCTGAACCGGTCCTTCCTGAGTCTCGGCGGAGACTCCATCTCCGCGATGCAGCTGATGGCGGAATGCAGGAAGGCTGGGATCGCCATCACCCTCAAGGATATTCTACGAAGCGGCAGTATTGCAGAGCTTGCCCTTTCTGCCACCGCTGCCGACGCAACTTCCTTCAGCAAGGAAGAGAGCTTCGACACGCCGTTTGGCCTGTCGCCTGTCCAGCGGATGTACGCCAGCAAGCTCTCTGAGGACGTCCAAAACGCGAGCGAGAATCATTTCAACCAGAGTTTCTTGCTGCGTCTTACCAGGGAGATTGCACCGGAACACCTCCAGGCCGGACTCGAGGCCGTTGTTCAACAACATTCGATGCTGCGAGCGCGCTGGACAAAGCCTGACAACGGCGAATGGTCACAACGAGTGCTGCCGGAGGCGGCCAACTCGTACAGCTTCACTGTTCACGCATCAGGAACCCCCGAAGAGATTGAATCTGGCATGGCAGCGACGCAGAGGGTCCTGGATCTCCAACGGGGACCCGTATTCGCAGCAGATCTGTTCCAGACTGGCGGCGACGGCGACATCCTCTTCCTTGTGGCGCACCATGCCATCATCGACCTCGTCTCATGGCGTGTCATCATGCGGGATCTCGAAGAGTTCCTGAACACAGGCATGTTGACATCGGACAAGCCATTGCCATTCCAGACCTGGCTTCAACTGCAGTACGAGCACGAAAATCGACCCCTGGGAGATTCGTTCCGTGCTGCCACGCTGCCTTACGATGTCCCTGAGCCCCTATTTGAATACTGGGAGATGAACGGCAAGCCAAATACGATGGGCGACACTCGTGAAGAGCGCATTGTGATCGACCAAGAAGCCACGGCGTTGCTGCTCGGCCACGCGTGCCACACTGCCTTGCAGACGGAACCCATCGACTTCCTTCTCTCGTCCTTGCTGTTCTCCTTCGGCAGGACGTTCAAGGACCGGCCGCTGCCACCGCTTTTCCGTGAAGGCCACGGCCGTGAACCGTGGGATGGCGCCATCGATATCTCGGACACCGTCGGTTGGTTTACCACCATGTACCCTCTTTCCATCGAGTACGACCGGGCGCACACCATCATGGACGTTATCAAGCGCGTGAAAGACACCCGACGTCGCGTCCCCGACAACGGCCGACCGTACTTCGCATCTCGGTACCTGAACCCCGAGGGAATCAAGGCGTTCGGTCATCACGACGAGGTGGAGCTGTCCTTCGACTACCTGGGTCTGTACCAGCAACTGGAAAGAGACGATGCTCTCTTCAGACACGAGCCACGGGACAAATACCTTGCGGGAGGCGACTACCTTGCTGGAGGAGACGTCGGTCGCAACGTGCCCCGTTTTGCACTGGTCGAAATCACTGCAGAGGTCATCGCAGGCCAGATGCAACTCTCCTTCGTGTATAACCGGCACATGCGAAACCAAGCCGGCATCCACGAGTGGATTGTCCAGTGTCAAGAATCCCTCCTTGCCGCAATTACGCAGTCGTTGACGGCAAAATCTGAGCCGACACTGAGCAATTTCCCTCTGCTCCCGTTGACGTACAGCGGTCTCGACAGGCTCGTGAACGATGTGCTTCCTCGCGCGGGAATCCGCTTTGACGCCGTTGAAGACATCTATCCTTGCTCGCCGATGCAGCAAGGGTTGATAATCAGCCAGGACACGGCCTCGGATGAGTTCTATCAGTACTACCACACCATGGCCGTCACGCCAACCAAGCCTGGCGAATCCGTTGACGTTGCTCGGCTGCGGAATGCATGGAGGAGCGTTGTCCAACGCCATTCCTCTCTGCGCACTGTCTTCATCAACAGTGTGGGTCGCGACGGACTGTATGACCAAGTCGTGCTCAAAGAGGTGTCCCCGCGAATTGTCCACGTCAAATGCGAGAAGGCCGAAGCAGATGCTCTCTTCCAGACACAGGAAGCAATCGGCTTCCAAGGGAACGAGCCTCCGCATCGTCTCACCATCTGCGAGACCCCCACCGGCGAGGCGCTGTGCAAGCTTGACATCAACCATGCAATCATTGACGGTGAATCGATCGCCAATCTCCTCGGGGACCTCGTCCTCGCGTACGACGGCAAGCTACCGGCCAAACCGGGCTTCCTCTACAGCGACTACATCTCCTTCACGCGGAACCGCCCTGTCGATTTGGCTGTCAACTTCTGGAAAGAACACCTGGCTGACGTGCAGCCATGTCTGATCCCGGCTCTCGCATACCTTGAGGATTCGAAAGAGGAGAGGAAGCTGGGCATCGTTGACCTCAACTGCCCAGTCCCGGCTGAGACAATCGTAAAATTCTGTACGGAGCACAACATCACCCCCGTGAATCTCTTCCAGGTGGCGTGGGCTCTTGCCCTTCGCGCATACACCGAGTCTGACCAGGTGTGCTTTGGCTACCTGTCTTCCGGTCGAGACGTCCCTCTCAATGGTATCCAAGAGGGTATTGGAGCCTTCCTCACGATGCTCGTGTGCCGGGTCGATCTGCAAGCGACCGTTACACTTGAGGACGCGCTCCAGACCACTGCAGACAACTTCATCCAGAGTCTGCCAAACCAATACTGCGGCCTGGCTGCCATCCAGCACGCTTTGAAACTGGGCACTCAGCCATTGTTCAACACGGTGATGTCTTTCCACCGCGACAACAACGATTCGACTTCGCGAGCAGAGCACAGCATTGCCATTGAGGGCATTCACGGACACGACCCGACCGAGTACATCGTTGCCCTCGACATCGGTGTCTCGAATGACAGCGTGAAGGTTATGCTCGAATACTGGACCACCGACTTTGTCCACCAGCAAGCGGTCAACATCGGCAGCACGTTCATGAAAGCTGTCGAGTCGATCGTCCTGCAGACAAAGAACCAAGTCAAGGACGTCGATCTCGTCAGCGACGACCATCTCCGGCAGATGGAAGCTTTCAATTCAAGGATCCCGGTGAAAGTCGACAGATGTATTCACGAGATCATCCGCGACACTGTCCTCTCTCAGCCCGACGCGGAAGCAGTATGTGGCTGGGATCGCAGCTTCACATACAGTGAGCTCGACCAGGTATCGTCGCAGCTGGCCCACCACCTCGTTGAACTTGGCGTTGGGCCAGAGGTCCTTGTGCCTTTCTGCTTCCAGAAATCGGCATGGACTGTCGTTTCCATGCTGGCGACACTGAAAGCCGGCGGTGCTTGCGTTGCTCTCGACCCTAACCACCCGATCAGTCGACTGGAAGGTCTTATCGAACAGGTTGAGGCCACGATCATCTTGTCAGCGCCGCAGAATTGCCACCTGTTCGCAAACACCCCCCGCATCAAGCACATCGTCGCTGTGGAAGAGTCTCTTTTCGAGAAGCTGCCAAAGGTTACAGGCCCTCCTTCCACGGGCGTGGCTCCGAACAACCCTGCCTTTGTCGTGTTCACGTCCGGAACCACGGGCAGACCGAAAGGAATTGTCCTGGAACACTCTGCAATGACAACCAGCGCAGCCGCAATGGGACCGCCTCTTGGAATCGGACCGGGAACTCGAGTGACTCAATTCGCTGCATACACGTTCGACGTGTCCATCCAAGACATTTTCACCACGTTGCAGCGTGGTGGAACAGTTTGTGTGTTCTCCGATTACGACAAGATGAACAACCTCGCTGGCGCCATCAACAAATTCCGATGCAACTGGGCCGACTTGACCAGCACGGTTGCCAGTCTTCTTAAGTTTGAGCAGGTTCCAACAATGAGGACACTGTCCCTTGGAGGCGAGCCCGTCACCAAGGAAGCCGTCGAGAACTGGGCAGATCATTTGACCCTCCTCAATGCCTATGGTCCTGCCGAGTGTGCCGTGAACATGACCGTCAGCAAGCGGCTTTCCAGGGACTCTAACGCGACAAATATCGGCCCCGCATACGGTGCTTTGGTCTGGGTGGTCGATCCACAGGACCACAATAAACTCGTGCCTGTCGGCTGTGTGGGTGAGCTCCTCATCGAGGGTCCCATGCTGGCACGCCACTATCTCAAGGACCCGGTCAAGACCAGCGCAGCGTTCATCGAGAACCCGACTTGGGCAAAGTGCCAATCCGGCAAGACCCGACGCTTCTACAAGACCGGTGACCTGGTACGATTCAACACCGATGGAAGTCTCAGCTGCATCGGGCGCAGGGACACGCAAGTCAAGATCAACGGCCAACGTGTCGAACTCGATGAAATCATGTACCAGGTTCAAGCCCAGCTGCCGGATGACCACCAAGTTGCAATTGACGCCATCGAGGTCCCGAGTCATGCCAGGGGCAAGACAGTCGTTGCATTCATCAGCTTGCCCCACGACGAGGTGCAAGAAAAAGACCGGAGCAATCTGGAGCTTCCAATCTCCCCGGCTCTCCAGGCTCAGCTGGTCAATCTGCAGGCTGTATTGTCGAAGGTTCTCCCGACATACATGATCCCATCCATGTACGTCCCCGTCACGCGTATCCCTTTCACAAACAACGGAAAACTGGACCGGGCCGTCCTTCGTCAGACGGTCCTTTCCTTCTCCAAGGAACAGGCCTCGCACTACATGCTGGAGGACGGATTGAAGAAGGCCCCCTCGACGCCGATGGAAAAGAGTCTGCACAAGATCTGGGCTGATGTGCTTGGTATCGACGCCTCGTCTTTGGGTGTCAATCACAACTTCTTCCGGCTCGGCGGTGACTCCGTTGGAGCCATGAAGGTTGTCTCAGCGGCGCGGACGCAGAACATCTCGATCAGCGTGGCAGACATCTTCCGATACCCAATCCTGGCTGATATGGCAGCCGCTGCCAAGGCATTGCTCGACGATGTGGAAGCTGACTCTATTTCCGAGCCTTTCAACCTTATCAAAGATCAGTCCGACAGTCTCGAAGCCATCCTCGAGGAGGCCAAGTCACAATGTGGCGTGAACAGAGAGGATATCGTGGACATCTATCCGTGCACTCCTCTTCAAGAAGGTCTCATGGCGCTGTCGGTGAAACAGCAGGGAGCGTATGTCGCTCAAAAGGCTTTCCGTCTCCCAGCTGGTTTCGATTTGGACAAGTTCAAAGCCGCGTGGGAAACCGTCATCAAGAAGGAAGCGATTCTGAGGACCAGAATCATTGACACTCGGCAATCCGGGTCACTCCAGGTCGTCCTCAGCACCGGTCTCTCTTGGACACATGGCAGGGACCTCGAGACATATCTGGAAGAGGATATGAGTCTTCCTTTCTCGTACGGCGCTCCCCTGACTCGCCTTGCCATCATCGACAGCGAAGACGGCGCATCCTACTTCGTCTGGACTGCCCATCACGCAACATACGACGGTTGGAGTGTCTCCTTGCTCTTTTCGCACGTGGAACGAATCTTCAAGGAGCTGGACACGCCCAGCACGACACCTTACAAGGGCTTTATCAAGTATCTCTCCGAGGTTCAATCTGCCGGCGAAACGGAATTCTGGACATCTCAGCTCTCCTTCAAGGGAGGACGGCCAACAAGTTTTCCGGACGTCCCCTCTGGACACCAAGTTCGTCCGGATCAGAAGCAGGTGCATCGCTTCCAGATGCCGCAGCAGTCTGACTCGGCTTACACGGCATCGGTTATTTTGCGGGCGGCTTGGGCGTTCACAATCGCCCAGTACTTGGATTCTGAAGATGTTGTATTTGCGGCGACGCTTTCCGGCCGTAATGCACCAGTCTCTGGTATCGAAACAATGGTCGGCCCTGCGATTACGACCGTCCCGATCAGGGTCCGCCTGAACCTGGAGACCATGGTTGTGCGTGATTATCTGGACGCTATTCAAGAACAATCCACAGCCATGATCCCCTTCGAGCACACCGGTCTTCAGAATATCCGCTCCTTCGGCGCAGATGCGCGGGCCGCCGTGGATGAAATTCAGAACCTGTTCGTTGTCCAGCCGTCCGAGGCTGACGAGCCGTTCTTGGACCTGCAAGAAGTCCCCAGACATCTCGACCAGTTCGATACATATCCCTTGGTTGTGGAATGCGGCCTCGGTGAAGAAGGTGCCGTCAGCATCGAAGCGCGATACGATCAGTCGATCATCCCGACGGAGCAGATGAAGAGGCTTCTCAACCACTTCGAATGCGTGGTACAGCAGCTGAACGAAGCGCCCAAGAAGCGGCTGGAGGATGTTGAAATACTCAGCTCGCGGGACCTCGAAGAGATCAAAGTCTGGAATCGCGATCTGCCTGAGGTTTACAACAGATGTGTGCACGACATTATATCAGAGCAGGCCCGAGCAAGGCCACACGCTCAGGCGATTTGCGCATGGGATGGCGACTTTACCTTTGCGGAGCTCGATGTGCTGTCGACGAAGCTGGCACATCATCTCAAATCTCTAGGAGTCCGTCCGGAGATCAAGGTCGCTCTCTGCTTCGACAAGTCGAAATGGAACACCGTTGCTATGCTCGGTATCATGAAGGCTGGCGGCACATGCGTTGGTCTCAGCCCGGCGTATCCCATGCCTCGCATGATGTCCATTCTTGAGGACATTGAGGCCACAATTGTCCTTGTGGCTCCGCAGCACGCCTCCCTGTTCGAAGGAATCGTCCCTCACATTATCAAGATTGAGCCTTCCTTCATTGATTCACTCCCAAGCGTGGAATCGGACGGACCCATTTCAGACGTCCAGCCAGAGAACACCGTGCTTATTGTATTCACCTCGGGCAGTACTGGAAAGCCCAAGGGCGTTATGATTGAGCATCGTGGTCTCTGCACGATGAGGTACTACCAAGGAGGACCGATGTACATGGATCACAACGCCCGCGTCCTGCAGTTCGCAGCATACACATTCGACCTCTCCAATGCCGAATGCTTTACCACCTTGATGGGCGGTGGTTGCGTCTGTGTTCCTTCCGAGTACGACCGGATGAACGATCTTGCAGGCGCCATCAACAGGCTCAGGGTCAACTGGCTCTTCCTCGTGCCCACTGTCGCCGATACGCTCCGACCAGAGGAAGTGCCAAATGTGAAGTGGCTGACTCTAGGAGGAGAAATCATCCGACCAGACCTTTACCAACGCTGGGTTGGCAAAGTCCATTTCATCAACAACTATGGCCCTGCTGAATGTTCCATCTGGGCTACCCTGGCGGTCCTGACCCCCAACACCCCGCCATCAAACATCGGTAAGGGGCTGGGTTGCCGGACCTGGGTCGTGAACAAGAACAACCATGACCGCCTCACTCCCATCGGATGCGCAGGAGAACTGCTGGTCGAAGGGCCGATTGTCTCCCGGGGATACGTCAAGAACCCCGAAAAGACCCAGGCCGCGTACGTCAACAGCCCAGCTTGGAGTAAGGAGATCACCCCCCAGCCGCTGCGCCTGTACAAGACTGGCGACTTGGTGCGGTACGACTCGGAGGGCAACCTGCACTATATCGGCAGAAAAGATACCCAGGTCAAGATGCGTGGGCAGCGGATCGAGCTGAGCGAAATCGAACACCACATCCGGATCAGCAACTTCACGAAGGCAAAACAGTCCGCCGTCGAAAGGATCTATCTGGGCGGCGACGTGGAGAAACCAGCCCTGGCTGCATTCCTGCACATTGAGCCCACTGACGCAATGGCAGCACAGAAACTAGACAATGGCCTGCTGCCGATGACGGAAGAGCTCAAGCTCGAACTGCTCGAACTACAGAAGTCGCTCAGCGGTTCCTTGCAATCCTACATGGTGCCGACTGTCTACATTGTTATCAGCGAGATGCCCACCACGCAGACGGGCAAGAAAGACAGGAAGACCCTGCGTCAGATCGGATCGGATCTGCCCGAATCCCAGCTGGAACAATATCTGCTGGCCGATGCTGAGGCCACGAAGCTGAAGCGTGCTCCGTCCACTCCCATGGAGAAGAAGCTGCAGGCGCTGTGGTCGGAAGTCTTGAAGATCTCGATCGACTCCATCGGTGCAGATGATGGCTTCTTCCAGAAGGGAGGAGACTCGATCCGGGCGATGCGTCTCGCAGCAGCTGCCCGTGACTCGCAGATCAGTCTCACGGTTGCTCAGATCTTCAGCCACTCCAAACTGTGCGAGATGGCCGAAATCGCGAAGCAATCCGCTCCCCCTAGCACGATCTCCGACGGCCAGCCTTTCTCGCTCCTCGATGCCGGTTCCCTGTCCGCCGTCCGGAGAGACGCGGCAATGCAATGCGGCATCGACGAGAAGAGCATTCAAGATATCTACCCGGCTACTCCACTCCAGGAAGGACTGATGGCACTCTCCATTCAGCAACAAGGAGCATATATTGCCTCTAGAGTGTTCCGCCTGGCCAATGTGGATATCCAGCGCTTCAAGGATGCCTGGGAGAGGGCAGTCTCCTTGTACCCGATCTTGCGGACGAGAATCATCCTGGGCGAGTCATCGCACGCTGCTCAGGTTGTCGTCCAGGAGAAGATCACCTGGCACCGACCGGAATCTGCTAATGACTACATGATTGCGGTAAAGGCCAAGTTCGGCGGTTATGGACAGCCCCTGGTCGACTTCGCCATCACCGCAGACGGCAGCAAGTTCCTGTGGACCATCCACCATGCTCTCTACGATGGATACAGTTCTGCCTTGCTGCTTTCGGCAGTCAGACGTATCTACAACGGCGAGACTGTCCCCGCTTCGGTGCCTTTCAGCAGCTTCATTCAGTACCTCGCCACCGTTGATCCAAACGACGCCTCGCAGTTCTGGCGATCCCAGCTCGAAGGAGGAGCTCCGACAAGCTTCCCTCAGCTTCCATCGGCGTCATATGAGGCACGGCCTAACAAGCAGCTCTGCAGTTCTTTCACGGTGTCCCAGGCCTCCGGCTCCAGCATCGTCAGGGCTACTATCCTCAGGGCTGCATGGGCGATAGTCACGGCACGATACGAAGACTCGGACGACGTGGTATTCGGCGTCACGCTGTCTGGCCGCAACAGCCCTGTTGCTGGCATCGAGACCATGGTGGCTCCTACCTTTACCACAGTGCCAGTGAGGATCCGCCTGAACCGTGAGCAGACTGTCTCCGACTTCCTTCAGGTGGTCCAGACTCAGGCTACCGAGATGATTCCATACGAGCACACCGGCTTGCAGAGAATCAAGGGGCTGGGTCCAGAGGTCCAAGCAGCCCTGAACTTCAGGAACTTGTTCGTGGTGCAGCAATCAGACGTGGACAGCGGCGAAGACGCATTCCTCTCTGAAATCCAGGACGAAGAACTCTTCGCTGGCTTCGACACCTACGCCATTGTCATGGAATGCAACTTGGTCGATGAGCAGACCGTCACCGTCGAGGTCCGCTTTGACAGTAACGTCATTGAAGCTGCTCAGATGCAGAGAGTCTTGGACCAGTTCAAGCACGTTGTTGATCAGCTCAGTCAAGTGAGCCAAAGCTCAGTCGCACGGCTTCGTGATGTCGAAGTCCTGAGCCCACAAGATCTCGCTCAGCTCATCGAATGGAACGCAGCCGCTCCACATGAAGTCGTGGACTCTTGTGTCCACGAAATCATCCAGACTCAGGTGAGAGAACGGCCGGAAGCAACGGCAGTGTGCTCGTGGGACGGAGAGCTCACCTACTTCGAACTGGACAAATTGAGCACTCGCCTCGCTCATTACCTGGTCGAGAAGGGAGTCGGGCCTGAAGTCTTGGTTCCCTTGTGCTTCGATAAGTCCCTCTGGACCGTTGTGGCAATGTTGGCGGTCTTGAAGGCTGGAGGAGCCTGTGTCCATCTGGGGGCGAACCACCCGCTGGCACGACTGAAGGAGATCCTCAGTGATATCGACGCGAAGATCCTCCTTGCAGCCCCTCAGCATGCACAGAAGTTCACAGGCCTCGTCGAGGTTATTGAAGTGACCCAATCAACAATCGCAAATCTGTCCGCTACGTCTGTCCTTCCTACTGTGGCTCCTAACAACCCAGCCTTCGTCCTTTTCACATCCGGCAGTACCGGCAAACCCAAGGGTATCGTCGTTGAACATGGATCTCTCAGCAGCAGTTCTCGAGCCCACGGAACAAAGTGGAAGATTGGCCCTGACACCCGAGTTCTGCAATTTGCGGCATACACATTCGACGTCAGTGTGGCTGATATCTTCACCACCCTGCAACGCGGTGGCTGCATTTGCATACCCTCCGAAAAGGAACGTATCGATGACCTGGCTGGGGCGATTAACAGGCTCAATGTCAACTGGGCATTCTTGACTCCGACCGTGGCTCAACTCCTGCCTCCGAACGAGGTGCCTGGCTTGAAGACCCTGGTCTTGGGTGGAGAGGCCGCTACTGCAGAGAACATCCGGTCCTTCGCCAATGTCCTTGACCTGATCATCTGCTACGGACCAGCAGAAACCAGTATCTACTGTTCTGGCGCAGAACCAGCCACCCTTCAAAGCAACCCAGCCAACCTCGGACGCCCGATCGGCTGCTCGATGTGGATTTGCGATCCCGCAGACCACAACCGGCTGCTCCCAGTTGGCTGCGTGGGTGAAATCGTCATTGAGGGAAGAATCGTCGCGAGGGGATATCTCCACGATGAGGCAAAGACCAAGGCGGCCTTCATCGAGAACCCAGCCTGGACCAAGCCAGCCGCAGCTCCTCGTCGGATGTACAAGACTGGTGATCTGGGAAGATACAACTCGGACGGTACGATCTCCTACGTGAGCCGCAAGGATAACCAGATCAAGCTCCACGGTCAACGAATTGAGCTTCCCGAGATCGAACATCATCTCCTCGCCCAGAGCCAAGTTTCCCATGCGATGGCATTGGTCCCCAGAGCTGGTTACAGCAAGAACCGCCTTGTCTCTGTCCTTGCTCTGCGCTCCGTTCCCGTCACTGCAGAGTCTGGGGCTAAAGTGCGGCTGCTCACCGGCCTGCGAAGGGAACGGGCTCAGTTGGAAGTGTCGTCGATTCGTGATGCGCTTGCAAACCTCGTCCCGGTGTACATGGTGCCTGCCATCTGGTTGGTTGCAGAGACCATCCCCATGACAGCAAACGGCAAGATGAACCGGTTGGAAATGAAGAAGTGGTTGGAAGAGATAGATCAGGCGACCTACCAGGAGCTGATGAGCTCAGACGCAAAGGACAGCTCCGAGGTCCTTGCTACACCTCAGGAGGCGTGTCTGCAAGAGATCATCGGCGAGGTTCTCAACATGCCCAACGTTGACCTCAAGAAATCGTTCCTGAAACTCGGTGGCGATTCGATTGCAGCCATGCAGGTCCGATCTAAATGCCGCTCCAAGGGCATTTCACTCTCTGTGCAGGATATATTGCGCAGCCAGGACATCTCCGAGCTTGCGCTCAAGGCAACTTTCAACGTCGGGTCGAAGGTGACACTCGATGAGGTCGTGGACACGCCGTTCGCATTGACTCCAATCCAGCAGAACTACTTCGAATATGCGCAGGTTGATGATTGCGGCCGATTGGCGACTTTCAACCAGAGCTTCCTCCTGCGGCTCACCGAGAAAACGAGCGTGTCAAAATTGGGACGGGCAATCGATGCCGTCGTCCGCCAGCATTCTATGCTGCGGGCACGATTTGTTCAAGACGCATCAGGCCAGTGGACTCAGCTCATCACAAACAATGTTGCAGAGTCCTACCGGTTTGACGCGCACGAGGTTGCCGGTCGGGCAGAGATCGCGACAATGCTCTCCGAACTCCCAGCCACTTTGGACGTCAGGACCGGACCAATTTTTGCGGCCGATCTGTTCAACATCGATGGAGATGGACAGGTGCTCTTTGTGACTGCCCATCACCTGGTCGTTGACCTAGTCTCGTGGAGAATCATTCTGCATGACCTCGAGGAACTCTTGAGCAAAGGAACTCTTTCCACACCAAAGGCATTGTCCTTCCAGACATGGTCTCAGCTGCAAGAGAAGCAGGCCCAGACCTTGAAGCCCGAACTGGCCCTTCCCATTCATATTCCGGAGCCAGATGTCTCCTACTGGGGACTGCCAGCCGCTCAGAACGTATATGGAAATACTGTTGAGAGGTCTTTCACCCTCGACCCGGAGACAACAACCAAGCTGTTCGGCGTCAGCAACGCGGCTTTCCGCACCGAGCCTGTTGAAATCATTCTCGCTGCGATCATGCACTCGTTTGCCGCCGTGTTCGATGACCGTTCGGTGCCGACCTTCTTCATCGAAGGTCACGGCAGAGAGCCGTGGGATACGGACGTCGATCCTTCCGCCACTGTTGGCTGGTTCACAGTCATGAGCCCTCTGCACGTTCCTGGAGACAAGGACATCTTGCGCATTCTCCAACAGACCAAAGATCTCAGACGCAAGGTGCCGACCAACGGCTGGGCCTACTTCACCAGCCGATACTTGACAGACGCAGGAAAAGAGGCTTTCAAACACCACTCAGACATGGAAGTTCTTTTCAACTATGCCGGCCGTTACCAGCAGCTAGAGAAAGACGACGCCTTGATCCGCGAGGAGCCTCGTCTTGCCGGAGAGACGTTCGCCGACCAAGCAGCAGGCATGAGGCGTTATGCGTTCATCGACATCTCGGCTGAGGTCCGCGAAGGGCAGGCCCTGATCTCGTTCACCTTCAACCCCAACATGAAACACCAGGACAAGATCGACCTTTGGATCAAAGAGAGTCAGCGCGCCTTGACTGTCCTGCCAAGCCAACTGGAAAACATCGAAGCCACAATCACCTTGAGCGATTTCCCTCTTCTCTCGCTGGACGACTCCGGACTCGCCCCGCTCAACCGCTTGCTGTCCTCTGCTGGTCTCAAGCCGGATGATGTTGAAGACATTTACCCGTGTGTCCCTATGCAGAACCGAATGCTGCAGAGCCAGCAGCGGTGGCCGGGCACATACGAGGTGCAGATGCTCTACTCCATCTCGTCATCCGACGCCACCGCCCCTGTCAGTCTCGCCAAAGTCCGATCTGCATGGCAAAAGGTGGTCGATCGCCATGCCGCCCTGAGGACCATTTTCGTGCCGAGTATGTCCCGCAGTGGAGAGTTCGACCAGATCGTTCTGCGGAAATCTGATGCAAACGTCCAGCACATCAAGTGTGATGACCTGGATCTGCGCTCGACGATGGAAGCCCACGTGTCCTTCGACTACACAGAACGGCGCCCTCACAATCAGCTCACGGTGTTCGAAACAACCAGTGGGAAGGCCTACTTCAAGCTCGAGATCAGCCATGCGCTCAACGACGGCATGTCCACGGGAATCATGCTGCACGACTTGCAGCTTGCTTATGAAGACCGACTGCCCGCAGGACCGGGACCACAGTTCAGCGGATATGTCTCCTACCTCCAGCAGCTGAACCTCGAACCCGCGATCGCGTACTGGAAGCAATACTTCGCCGGGGCCGAACCTTGCCACCTCCCTACGGCCCCGAAGACAGTGGCCCAGCGCCAACGCGATATCGAGATCCAACTCCCACCGGAGGCGGCGCAGCTGCCGAGCTTCTGCAAGGCCCGCGGCGTGTCCATGGCGGCCGTCATCCAGACCATCTGGGCGCTCGTCCTGCGCAAGTTCACGAGCTCCGAGAACGTCCTCTTCGGCTACATGACCGCCAACCGAGATGTGCCCGTCGACGGCGTGGCCGGTCTCGTCGGCCCGCTGATCAACATGCTGATGTGCCGGATGCACATCGACGAGACGGCCGTCGTTTCCCAGCTCATGGAGACGTCGCACCAGGAGTTCCTGGAGAGTCTGCCGCACCAGCAGGGTCTGGTCGACGCAGTCACCCAGCTGGAGAGCGAGAGGGGCGTGTCGAAGCCGCTGTGGAACACAATCATGTCGCTGCAGTACGGCAGCCGGTCGCAGGCTGCAGTTGAGGAAGAGGCCAAGCTGACTTTCGAGTCCATCGGAGGCAGGGACCCCAATGAGGTAAGAACACCCAGACACACCACATCACAACACCAACGACAACGACGATGCTAACGAAAATATACAGTACGACATGTCGATCGGCGTGCAGATCTACGACGATGACGTCAAGGCTCAGCTGGGCTACTGGAGTCCGAGCATCACCGCCGAGCAGGCAGGCTCCATCGCAAGGACGTTCTCGCTCCTCCTGAGCTATGTCCTGCGGTCACCTGATGCGAAGGCGTTAGATGCTATTTCGAAGAACTAAAAAAAAAAAAACGAAACAAAATTGGTATCGTTGATCAGAAAGTCATATACCAACTATGATATTTTTTTCCTTTGTCTGTCTTCTGTCATTTGTCCTTTTGTCTTCTTGTCTCTTGCTGTTGAATCCTTGATGCTTGGATATTGGTATTAGATGTCTTCTCGTTCCGGTGTTGATGGCGTCGGCATTGACGTTACAAGGGTCTTTTGCTTAGAAGCAACTCCATATATCTTGGTTTTTTGGTTGTGGGTTGTTGTCATTCTCTGTTTTATTATATATAGTGAATAAATCGAAATGGCTTCCCTCGATTTTCTTTTTCCCCCACAATAATGGAGAATAAAAAATAAATACTATTTTAATATATCTCCGCATGTCTAGAAAGTAGGTAGTATGCGTGTGTATATCTAGCTGCCGTTAAGAATTTCGATCCTCCTCAAACACCCCACTCACTACTACTTCCGGAACTAACGAACTCTCATTTTCGCCACAAAAATCTATCATGGCGCTATACGCCGTACACAGGAGATATGCTAAGCTTAATTTACTTTAAGACTGAGATGTAACTAACTTTACTGGGACAATGATAGATGAATTAATTAATATAAAAAGTTTTTTTTTTTCATTCACGCAGTCCAGCTACTCCGTACAGACTTACTTCAAATCTGCTGTATCTTCGAAAAACCCTCTCGAAATGCAAACACGCAACTTCTGGTCCATTCAGGGAGAATGTGGTTACATTAAAGAGTTGAAAGAAAGAGAAGAGGACAGACAGAAACTTTCCGAAGAGCTACTTAATTAGAGAGAAAAAAAAACAAACTCATTCATCAAACTAAACGCTCAAAACGCCAAAGTCGTTTAAAAAATCCACCACGGTTCCAGGCATGAGAGAAAAAAAATTGTTTTTCGTCAAAGGCCCATTAGCAAGCAATTGTTACAACCCATATTTCTTCGTATCACATGGCAGAACACCAGTCATTTAGTCAACCTCCTCCATAGCGCTCTCGCCGGTGGCCTCAGCCGGAGCAGCCTCCTCAGCGGGCTTCTCCTCGGTGGTCTCGGCCTCCTCCTCCACGTTCAGACCGAGAGACACCAGCTTGTGGATGCGCTCAGCGAAGCTGGCAGGCTCCTCGATGGTGAAGCCAGACACCAGCAGAGAGGTCTCGAAGAGCAGCTGGGTAATCGACTTGACGGTGCGGTCGTTCTCGCCATCGGCCTCGACCTTCTTCTTGAGCTCGCGGATGATCGGGGACTTGGGCGAGATCTCGAAGGTCTTCTTGGACGCCATGTAGGAGCTCATGGAGGTGTCACGGAGAGCCTGGGCCTTCATGATACGCTCCATGTTGGCAGACCAACCGAACTGGCCAGTACGGATGGCGCAAGGAGAGCCGATGAGCTTGTGAGAGACGACGACCTTCTCAACCTTGTCACCCAGGATGTTCTTCAGAGCCTTGGCGAGACCCTCGAACTCCTTCTCCTCCTTCTCACGCTCCTTCTTCTCCTCCTCGCTCTCCTCGAGCTCGAAGTCCTTGGTGATGTCGACCAGCTTCTTGCCATCGAACTCCTTCAGCTGAGTGAAGGCGTACTCGTCAATGGGGTCAACCAGGAACAGAACTTCGAAGTTCTTCTGCTTGAGAGTGTCAAGGAAGGGAGACCTCTGCACGGCCTTGAGGGACTCGCCGGTGATGTAGTAGATCTGCTTCTGGTGCTCCTGCATGCGGGTGACGTAGTCGGTGAGGGAGGTGGTCTCATCACCGGACTTGGTCGAGTTGAAACGGAGCAGCTTGGCCAGAGTCTGGCGGTTCTGGGCGTCCTCGTGGATACCGAGCTTGATGTTCTTGCTGAAGGCGTTGTAGAACTTGTCAAACTGCTCGCGGTCCTCGGCAATCTCGTTGAAGAGCTCGAGGGTCTTCTTGACAATGTTCTTCTTGATGACCTTCATGATCTTGTTCTGCTGCAGGGTCTCACGAGACAGGTTGAGAGGAAGGTCCTCAGAGTCGACCACACCCTTGATGAAGCCGAGCCACTCGGGGATGAGGTCGGTGGCGTCGTCGGTGATGAAGACACGGCGGACGTACAGCTTGATGTTGTTCTTGGCCTTCTTGGTCTCGAAGAGGTCGAAAGGAGCACGCTTGGGGACGAAGAGAATGGCACGGAACTCGAGCTGACCCTCGACGGAGAAGTGCTTGACAGCCAGGTGGTCCTCCCAGTCGTTGGAGAGGGACTTGTAGAAGGAGGCGTACTCCTCCTGGGTGATGTCGGCCGGGTTGCGAGTCCAGATGGGCTTGGTCTTGTTGAGCTCCTCCTCCTCGATCTTGGACTCCTTGACCTTCTTGGTCTTCTTCTCCTTCTTCTTCTCTTCCTCCTCCTCATCGACCTCCTCAATCTTGGCCTTCTTCTCCTCGTCTTCCTCCTCCTTCTTCTCTTCCTCTTCCTCCTCAGGAACCTCCTTCTCGGTCTCCTTGAGGACGTGGAGGTAGATCGGGTAGGAGATGAACTCGGAGTGCTTCTTCACGACCTCCTTGATCTTGCTCTCGTTCAGGTAGTCGGTCTGCTCATCCTTCAGGTGAAGGATCATCTTGGTACCACGGCCCAGAGGCTCACCGTCAACGTCCGGGGTCAGCGTGAAGGTACCACCGGCACTGGACTCCCAGATGTACTGGTCGTCATCGTTGTGCTTGGAGATGACGGTGACCTTGTCAGCCACCAGGTAGGCAGAGTAGAAACCGACACCGAACTGGCCGATCATGGAGATATCAGCACCAGCAGTCAGAGCCTCCATGAACTGCTTGGTGCCAGATCGGGCAATGGTACCCAGGTTGTTGATCAGATCCTATATTTGTATTAGCGTCCCGCTCACCAGATCGCCCACTGATTTAGATCTGTACTTACCGCCTTGGTCATACCGATACCGGTATCGCGGATGGTGATGGTCTTGGCCTCCTTGTTGGGAATGATGTCAATGCGGAGGTCCTTGCCCGTGTCGAGCTTGGACGGGTCCGACAGGGCCTCATAGCGGATCTTGTCGAGGGCATCGGAGGCGTTGGAGATCAGCTCTCGCAAGAAGATCTCCTTGTTGGAGTAGACGGTGTTAATGATCAGCGACAGCAGCTGAGAGATCTCAGCCTGGAACTCGAAGGTTTCGGAGGCCATGGCTGTAGTGTGAGAGAGGAAAGGGTATTCTAAGCGTCCACGATTCGAGTGTTAGAAACAGAGGTCGCAAGGAAGAGAGCAAAGAACTGCAGAGTCCTTATGTACTCTCGGCGGCGAAGAACAGTCACCACCGAGATCTGGTTCGCCAAGGAAGTGGCACTTACAGGAAGAAAGGTCGAGGTAATTCGGGAGAATAAAAGGAAGAATCACGGATGAACCAGAAGAAAAGTCTTGGGAAGAGGCTGCAAGAAACAGCAGAGCAGAGAGGGAGGATGGATGGAGACTGAGAAGAAAAAAAAAGTGAGAGAAGAAGCGAGGAGGTCCCTCTTGTTCTTGAATGCGGCGGTCGCAAGCTAAGAGAGCAGCCGCAGCGGCACACAGCGACGGGCGCTAGGCGTTTCTACAGAAATCCAGCAACTTCCACGCTCTCCGCCATCCACTAAGCCCGATCGGGCCAGCAACCAGAGGGGCATCGATGCACCTTGCAACTTTTCTCACTCTCCGCCGCGGGTTGCTGATGTGCCACCACCACCTCCATTTCCTCCTCCTCCAACCATGTTCCCTCTGCTGTTGTTCATCTCCTGGTTCTGCCATTTTTCTCCCCTGGAGTGATTACTTGTCAGCAGGCGATTTGCGACGCCCGATTCGCTCCGGGTGCTCACATGGTCTGGCAGAGCACTGGCCACGCTCCATTGGCCCCTCTGCTGGCAGTTCCTCCCCTCCATGCTTCCTCCCATCTAGAACGTTCCGCTCCACCTGCCACCGACGGAACCAGTGGCCGGCGCCCGGGAAACCGAGCCCAACAGCTCCCTTCTGTCGACAGAATTTTCTAGCTATCCCTTCTCCTAGGAGAAACCGTTGTCTCTCTTAAGGTAGGACAAAGGAGCTGAGTAACAGCTTGCTTCCAAGGTTCTTTATTGTGGTAGCTGGAATTGGAAAAGTGGTGGTTGTTAGTGCAGTCTAATTGGCTGTTGCATACCAACTTGTTTGCCGCCACCTCTCCGCAACACTCAGAGATCGATCTAATTTTATGCTTGCCAAGCAAGACCTGTTAGATAGGGGTTGATTGAAGGGAGGAATATTTTGATTTCCTGCTTCATCTCGCGCTTCTCTTGTTGGAGATAAAAAGGGATTATATACGCTCTCCCTTTCAGGGCAAATGATGAGATGATTTACAAGCGTAGCAAGTAGCTCGTAAAGTTCCGTCTCTGGCTACGTTTTATCTGCCTGTCGAGTATTTCTAGTGGCATGCAGAGCTACGATAGTAGGTCTCTATTCTACCTGGGCTTGGCAGAGCAAGATATATACCAGTAACTTCTCCTTATTTTTTTCCCCTCTCTCTCTCTCTCTCTTTTGATTCCGCTGTCTGACAATGTAGAACATGACGAAGGTGATACACCAGCAAAAAAAGCCAGGATGTAGTGAAAAATGGGAGGGAGCGCACGTGGAAGGGGGAGATGGAGAAATTGAACAAAAGAAAAAAAAAGTTAATAACCAGATATTGCCTGTCATACGCCGCATCCATGATCGTCAGAAGTATTAGGGAGGTCATAAGAAAAAGATCGTCAAGGGAGATAGTAAGAGGTGAAACGATATCGTGCCGGTTCTTTGACCACATGGTCCGGGAGAAGGAAGGAAACGGGGATTTGGGAAAAACGAAAGACAAACTTCGCAACGCCATGGAATGCTGCCTCGCGGACGAAACCAATACGGATGATTATTTATTAAATCAACTGGAGATGCGGCAGATGGATCCTGGTCACTTTTGTAGGTTCTCACTCAACGAAGTAGTGGTACAGTACAAGGAGATCCCAGTCTGGTATTCTGCCAGGGCTTAGTTTCCAGAGCTGAACCAGTTAAACCGCCATTCGGACAGGTTCTGCGATGGTAGACCCCAGAATTTCGCGAGCCAGAGGGCCAGCCCTCCAACGACTCCGAAGCTGCCCACGACCTGGATAATAATCCACCCCCGTCGCCAGAGATCGTCATTCCACTGCACCAGACCGAGCGGATCTTGTGGGCTCAGGCAGAGAAGACGGTACTGCCCGCTCTGTCCACCGGAGGTCCGCACCACGACGCTTCCAGTCTTCTTGTCCGATTCGAGAGACCACCCAGAGAAGCCCGGAGTTTGCGTGATTGGAACGAGGGTGCCGTCGACAACACATTCGCTCAGTCGTTCCGTCAACCACACCGCTCGCTCTCCTCGTGCCAGAGCCGCGTATCTCTTGCGCTCGTTCTGGAGACTCTGCTGGAGGTCAGCCGCCCATTTGGCCAGCCGGACTTGAGCCAGCTTCTCTTCACGCTGGGTGTAGTCCGCTACGCGTGCCATAGTGTAGCTGGAGGAGCCATCCACTGGGTACGAGGTCACAACATGAGGGACGGAGCCCGGAGAGAAGATCGAGCCACCAGGGCTGGTGGAGCGACGGAGTAACGAACTCGGCCCAACCGGGCGAGGCTGTTGCGTAGAAAGGAGATCCCGATTCTGCGTCAACTTCCTGGCCGCGGAATGTCGCAGCCAGGCCATGTTATCACTATCAAACATTTTCTCGATCAGGATAGGGAGCTCAGAGGGGACCAATGGCTGTATGTAGTCCGGGCTCATCAGAAGGCTAGCATCCATATTTTCATCATCGCTTGACTTGGCTGAAGAGACCGCAAACGGTGGCTGGGAAATCACGCCCTCCTGTTCTTGCAATGGCGTCTCTCCGAACAGAAAAGGTCGAACACCGGCTTTCTGGATGTGTACGTGGAACGCCCTCTTTAGCGAATCGATCTGAGAAGGAGACAACAAATCTGCCTTCGAGATCAAAGGAATAACGTTGCTCAGCTCGCAGAGCTGGCGAATGCAATCGATATCGGTAGCAAGAGTGTCTGTACAGCGTCGAAGCCGATTAGAACAAAGAGAGTAACGAGTAGAAGACGGGAGGCACCCTACCTTCAGAAATGAGGTAGAGAACTGCGTCCACTTGGGAGCCGCCATGCCCACCCAGCATGTTCTGCAGATCGGCATTGGTCGTACTGACAGCCGTCACTGCACGGGCTAGCTGCTGCTTCATGTACTGCGCAATCGCATGAGTCTGGGCAGTTTGACTCGTCGAGGATCCAAGGGTGTCGACGAAGCAAAGGTTCCTCTCCAGCACAACCTCACCCGTGCTTTTCCGCCGTCGAAGGACGCGGGAATCTTCGAGGTCGGACCACCATGACGGGTAGGGCTTCGTGCTGGCGTAGATTTCGGACAGGGTTACCGCGCTGGGGGCGCGCTTTAGTCCGGACCGGGACCGCGATCGTGAGGCATCAGAAGAATAAGGTTTCTCCACCGGGTCAACGTGAACGATGTCTTCACATGCTTGGACGATAGACTTGATCAATGACGATTTCCCGGAACCTGGCCTCCTCATTAGTCAATGCGTTCTCCCCTGACCCTCATGCGTCCCCGTATTCGAGGCGGAGACACTTACCCGTCGCACCAGCCACCAGGATCTTGAACCGTCCAAAACCCTTACCCCGATCTGTGAAAGGTCGCCGGCTAGGCATGCGAAGACTAGGCATGATCAATTGGGACGAGCTATCGTGGACTCCTTCTGGAGGCTCGACGGGTTCCTCTTCCTCTCCTCCTGACGCAATTGCCTGGCTGCTGATCTCATCCGTGATGGAGATATCGTCCAGAGGCTTGAGCGATCGTGTGGAGGTCGACTTGGGGCTGCTGGGCAGGGATAAGGGCTCCTCTGACGAAGCCGCACCGGGGGTGAGCGGACGCGAGGAACCGACGTTGGGGGAGATTCGAACTTGTGCACTAGACAAAAAGGTTTCTATTTTCTCGTCAGGTTGGAGAAGATCGGATGGCTTGAGAATGGATCTCCGCTGAGAGGGGGACGCTGAGTCGTTATCATCGCTCGTTGCTCTGGGTGCATCCGTGATTGATCCGGGACTGTCGACACGACTGATCGTTTCTTCCAGACTTTCGACACCGTACATGCTGTCCCGCGGAGATATGTGTTCCGTGGCAGGCGAATCATCTCCGTCATGCTCGTCATTTCCGTCATGCTCGTCATTTTCGTCATGCTCGCGGGCGAGGAAGAAGGTCGTGGGAACAGCCTGATTATCGGACCAGGGCGGAACAGGCTGCTCTGCGAAAGAAGACTTGCGAGGAGGGGACGGGAGTACGTCAGGAACGGCCGGACGCATGGCTGCAGGAGGGAGAGGTCTATTCTAGGAGGGTCATCCGAGATCAGATGCAGCTTGAGCCTGAGACAGATGCTAAGAAGAAGATGATCGAGCGGGCTGACGAGGGGTGATGCAGGATGCAGTCCAGAGACAGTTATGGTTATCAGCAGTCGCTGGCTGTCACGCTATCAATCCATGCCTATCGGGCGTCATTGCTCGATTAGCTGCTGCTTACTTCGCCTGACCCCGCGTTTGGCTCGGACCTTCGTCCGCCGCGGAGCCTGAGGCAGAATAAGGCATCCATTTTTGGCAGGTTTGCATCGGAGCATTTGTCGGTATTTCTGCCGTGACTTTCAGGCAGAAGCAAGGCACAAAATCACGTGCACGATCACCATCCCAGATCTCCGGTCCCGCTCTCTGCGAATTATTATTATTCATCCCAATCCATAACGGGAAGAGACCGGATGCCTGGGAACGACTAATAGTAGTAACAGAGCCTTGGTCTCGAACACCCTACCTCCAAGCATCCTGCCAAATTAAATCAGGTCTGTCGCCGTTCTACGCTGGTTGACTTCGTCGCATCCCTGGCATATTTCTAGTTAGCATTTTTACTCTGTACTCCGTACCCTCGTGGTCAAAGTTGCACGAGGCAGAAGCTGGTCCAGGCGGAGTCCAGCTGCCCCAATCCACACCCGTGGACCACCATAACAGCCCCCCAGGCAGCCCGCCCTCATCACACTACCCTCCTTCTCCCACCTCCAGAGAGGCAGCCTTGAAGCGTCTCAGATGACGGGCAATAATTGCTGTACTCTCTGGTCATGATATATAGCATCGTCCAAGGTGACTCGGCTGCAGAAGCACATCCATGCCATGTAGGTGTGGCGTTGGGCCTGACCCTCCCCACCAGGACCCATGCTTATCGCACGGCTTTATCGAGCCGCTGGGCCTTTGTGGATGGACCGCCTTAGCCGCTACTGGCGCCGAGAAGTCGCCCGTCGCCAGGTTTTCTCGCCCAGCATGTCCCTCAGTCCGCGGATTCTCCCGAAAATAACTGTGAAGGCAGTCTTGCACTCTCAGAAAATTTTGTTGCTTCTGGAACCATGGCACCACCTCCAGGATTTCCCCACCCTCCCCTTCCTTGTTATTTTCTGGCTTCCTGCATGGAGTACGGAGTACAGTAGGCACATTTGTTGGAGTACCCGGGATGGATTTTTTTTCTCCTGCTTTTTGCGGGAAGAATGTTACCGAGTACGGACTACGTTCCCCGCAGTGCAATAACAGACGAGCCGCCACAAGCGACACTCCTACTGGTTCGCAGCAAAAAAAGATGGCTATAATTCTATGGAGTAGAGTGCCATAATTTACTCTCTGTAGGCAAGTCTGAGGATACTCGTACTAGTTAGTCTCTTAATATGACGGAGGACTAGCCCACAACATCCTAGAGGAGGAGCCTAGAGGAGAAGCCTGGCAGGAAGAGGTCACTTGGTGGCGTGGGTACGGTAGCTAAGGTAGGCAACTGAGTTGCCCTCTCAGTCTATGATTCTGCAGGCCGCGTTCCGAGTTGCAGGAACCCCCTGAACTGAGCGTGGTAAAAAAGACGCCAGGGCCGCTCTAAGCAGCAGTAGCAGCAGAGAGAGCTCTGGTTCTACCAATCTCCAGCTGCGGCACCGTCTGGACAGAGCTCAGCGACGTCTGCTGATTTGCTGCTGCTTTGGGTCCCAAGGTTTGCAAGTACTCAGATCCTGTGCCGAGCAAATCGGACGGCAACTGACGGCGTTCAAGCCATCTTAACTAACTGGAGGTAATAATTCCCTAGCTCCTACCCACAATTAGCGGACGACCGAGAGACTCGGCCAGAGAAGAGAAAAAGTTGACCGCTCTCTCCTCTCGTCTTCATTATATCTCATCACCGCCGTCGATAGCATCTTTTTTGCGCTGCAAACAATTATCCAGAACAATGCGCAGTCGACCTTGACATTGAACCGCCCATCGCTGACGCCGCAGTGCCACCTGCGGCACCAACTTCCACCTCTCTACCGACGCCTGTCACGACCGATCCGGCCTTAGCTCTCTCCCGGCTGCAGCACTCATCCCGCCCATTGCGCTCCTCCCCATCGCGTCCACCATGGCAATGGACCACGACGCGTCCATCTCGTGGTCGGAGCATCTTCCGGAGGAGTCTCTCATGTCCACCGCCAACGAAGATGAGTTCTCCAACTTCCTCGAATTCGGCATTAATTTCGCCGATCTGGAGGGACATGGCTCCGCGAATCAACATCAGCGGCCGCTGCAGAATGCCGATAACCACATCCCTACCTCCATGGCCGACGATACCGTGAATCGCATGGATACGGACCCTACGACGCAGCCGCCGCAGTATGCCTCCATCGTCGGCGATCATCTGGCCATGGACCTTCACGACAACGGTCAGGCCCAAAGCCAAGCATTCCACTACCCCCACGAACAGCAGCAGCAGCAGCATCACCAGCAACCTCCACAGCATCCACAACATCCTCATCACCCACAGAAGCAAACCCCGCCACAGCATGGTGCAACCCACAACTACTCCCACGGCCAGCACGTAATTCCCCCGACCCCGAATAGCATCGAACTCCATGGTGGAGCAGCCCGGTATCCCCAGCGCATCGAACCGGGCCATGACATGTACGATCGCTACGGGCAGATGAATGAGGACCAGGTAAGGCTGATCGTACCGGCTTCATTGAGAACGCTCGCGGCTAATCGAGGACCTCCACAGACGGCTTTCTACACTCCGCTCGTCTCCCCCGCTATGACCCCGTTAGAGACTCAATTCCGTATGCCCGAGTATACAATTCCTGGAGAATACTTCACCCCTTTGACGTCTCCCGCTTTGGAAGCTCAGGGTTCCAACCCCAATGGCTACCCCTTTCAGACGACGCAGCCCTCCAGTGCTGGATATGTGCAGTCGCCCGTCGACCCGAACGGAGTGAATGCCGCATCCGCACCGTCCTCCCCAGGTGTTCTCAGAAAGCAGCGGCGTCGTCCGTCGCTCGCCACCAGGGCAGGTGGACGGGCCGCCAAGGCGTCTCCCTCGATCCAGCCCAAGAACCGACGGAAGGGTGTGAGCGCACAGCTCGCAGATGATGTCGCCCAAGCCCTCGGTCAGGATCAGACCGGCGCTCGCCCAGCCACAAGTGGAGGAAGTTCGCTACATTACGGCAGTCATGAGAGTTCTGGTCAGGATTCTGTATCCCCAGAGCCCATCTCGGAGCCCTTGATGCCCCCGCCCGCGCTGCCGCAGACGCGCAAGTCACCGGCCATGGGACCGCAGATCACCGAGCAACCCAAGATGGGCGAACCGGCGACGCCGGCGACGTTGATGAGGATCCAGAACCGACAGCATATGCAGGATCCGTCCGGTCAGTTCTCAGGATACGCCCGCTTGGTTACCAACGAATCCCAGGATGAGCCTATGGAGGACGTCGTGCTCCCGGAAGCGGTAACGAATACTAGACCCCAAGTGACACGCATCGACACCTCGGTCAATACCCAAGCGCAGTTGCCTCCAGGGTCTTCTTCGAAGTCCACTCCTTCTGTTGAGCCCAGGTCTGCTTCGGAAAAACCGCCATCTGGATCCGTTACGCCGAGTCCTCATCCAGGTGCTATGGCCTCTCCTAGTGGGCCTGTTCCCAAGAAATCGGAGACGAAGCCCCCGATGAGTCGAAAGCGACAGAGCATTGGTTCCTCTCACATCAGTCCAGCTCTACGGCCCAGAATAAGCCCCAGCATTCAGCCTTTGGTGCGCGGTGACAGTCAGTCAACCCCATTCCTCGTCTTATTTCCTCCTCCCCCCTCAGATGCTAACACAATGTCTTTGCAGCTGGTATGTCGAGCGAGACTTCTGCGTTATATCTCGCTTCCAAATCGAACTATCAGCATATCTTGGACGGCACCGTTTTGCCTGGTGTCTCATATCCCGAGACGTTGGCAGAGAATCTGAGCTCCAAGCGCACCAATCACAAGCTGGCTGAACAGGGCCGGAGAAATCGTATCAACACCGCCCTCAAGGAGATCGAATCGCTTCTGCCGCCCGGATTTGCGCAGGAAAGGCTCAGGGAGCGGAACGAAGCCAAAGGCGATGGCCAGGGAAACCCAAACAACAAAAATGGGGACAACCAGAAAGAAAAGAATACCCACCAGACGATCAGCAAGGCCAGTACAGTGGAGATGGCTATCGACTACATCAAACTGTTGAAGAAGGAGCTGGAGGAGACGAAAGCCCAGCTCAAGGCCGCAGAATCGAAGCTGGCCGGTAAACCCGCGGACTCTTCGGAAACGGAGTCCAAGACGGGATCTGGAACAGAAAGCGAGGCAGAGACAAAAGAGCCCAGCGCCACACCGACGACTGCGGAGACGACTGCAGAGACGACGACTGCGTGACTTGACTTGCTTTGGCAGTGTCCGATTTGATGAGACGACGTTTGACGATGAATGAGGCTGGGGTCCACGGATAAAGGATGTGACATCAAAATGGGAGCGGTTGGTCCTGGGACTGGGAAGGAGATCATGTTCTTTTTTACCGAGCTTCCGAGCAAATCTGTTTTCTTGTTCTCCAAATCTTTATTACGGAGACTAATCTTGTCCTCGTGGGTTCCTACTCTACCAGGTTCTTCTCGTCTTTTCCTTTTCGTTCCGCGTCTGAACGCCTTCTTGGCTCTGGTGGGTTCTTGCTTTACCCGATAATTCAATACACCGGCGGCATGTTTGTGTTTCTGTGGTCGGCGTCTGGATTTGTTGATATCCGTTTTGTTACTCCCGTTTCCTTTTTGTCTTTTGTCCAAGCAACGGATTTCATATTCCCTTCTAGCTTTATATCTATCCACAGGGGCGGCTATTGTGAAAATCAATATATCCCATTCATGCAATTATATATAATGATGCAATTCTATGTAAAATGAATCTGAGCAACTGTTCTTGAAGACTTCGTAAAAATATGAAAAAAAAAAACCAAAACACCTGAGGATCCCATGCAACCGATGTCCCGACCCGATATATCCACAAAACTTGGTCATAACTGAATAAGAGTGCCTTGTAACCAACCTTCTATTCACATTGGGAAACAGAACCAAAATAGAAGCAAGTAAAGAAGATGGGGTTTTCAAAGGGTATCTGGTGTGGTCGTAACCCCGTGACCACGGGTGACTAAGAACTCGCTTTCTGGGTTGTCGCTTCCGGATTTGATCCCAGCGTCTGCGCGTCATACATCAAGCAATGATGTTTTCTTTTTCTTTTTCTTTTTTCTTTTTTTTTCCAACTCCGTCACAGAGGTGGATGCATCGATCGATGGATGCTTCTGTCTAGAGTCTGTCTCAGTTACGCGCTCTGCGCCTTCTTTTTGCACCTTTCTGCCCTCGCCAGCCGCCATGAAGCACCATACTTCAGCTCAATGAGCAGCAGCGGCGAGGAGATGGCGGTGATGCCGGCCAGCAGGAGGAAGGTGTATTTCGCCGTCAGGGAGTCGATCATGGGCTGCGCGACAGCCACACCAGCAGCCCCGACGGAGCACCGTATCAGGTTGTTAACGGCCGTGGCGCTGGCGCTCTTGCCCGGATACAGATCGATGACCAGGGCGCTGTTGACGCTGAAGACGGAGGTCGCGGCAAACGCGATCAGGTACTGGAGGATGATGGGGACGGCAAGATGCGTCTCGAGCGAGAAGCCGTAGCCCGCCGTGGCGGCCAGGAAGATCAGGATGATCCACCAGTTGTTGCGCAGCCGTGCGTATTCGATGGGGAAGTCCTCGTGGGATTTGGAGTTGATGCGCGTCGACGTCGGATAGCCGTGCTTCTTGCAGTATTCCACCTCTGTCCGGCGATGGTCGCGGTCCATGATCCATCCAGTCACAAATGAGCCAGACATGCATCCGGCACCTAGACAAATCAAAAACATGTCAGACTGATTTTCCTTTTCTTTTGCTGTCAATTTACTTGCTGGACACTTACCATTGGCTAGAAACGTGAGTCCGATTTCGAGCGAGTCGAGGTGGTACACATCCTGGAAAAGAGCCGTCGTAGTCGACGTCACCATACTCCAGACTGTGTATACGATGCTCCCGAAGAAGAGCGTGATAAAGACGTCCTTCTCAGTCAGGAAGATCAGTGGCGCAAAGATGGTGGAGAGTTTCACTCCGGACCGTTTGCCATCAGGTTCGGCGGCGTCGTCCACACCCGGCTGCTCTCTGATCATATAGATCACCGGTTTGTGAAGCCAGCTGGTGAGGCGGACACTGCCATTGCCAGCGATCGATCGCAGGGTTTCCGGCAGGAATAAGATGATGGTCAGGAGACTGAAGCCTCCAAACGCGGTCAAGAACCAGAAGATCGAGCTGTAGCCGCAGAATTGCGTCAGGAGACCGCCAAACACGGGGCCGATGGCCTGGCCCAGCATGCGAACTGCCTTGTGTCAGCCATCCTAACTCTGAAGAAAGCGTTTGCAGGAATAGGAGGGTATGAGTCATACTTCCGCCAAAGGCACCGACCAGTCCTCCTCTTTCGGCTGATGTTGTGATATCTCCAATCACTCCCGCGCCTGGAGAACTGTTAGTTTGTTTTTCATGACAGTCTTATAACAGTTGCATCAGGATGCTCACCAATGGATATGGTGGCGGCACTACCACCTGCCTGGAGCGCTCGAAAGACCATCACTTCAACATATTTGTCCGACACACCGAGGGCGATATTGGCGATAAGGTATACGATAAACGTTCCGATAAAGATAGGTCTTCTGCCAATGGCATCCGCCAAGGAGCCCCAGAATGATGGAGCAATGCCTTGGACAATCATGTACACGGTAATGGTCAAACTGGCAAGGGCCATGGAAACGTGGAGCTCCTATGGCTATGTTAGTCAGGGAGTCTCTTCGACTGGCTTGGCAAATGGTATATGTGTCACTCACCCTGGAAACGTCGCCAAGAGCGGGAAAGTAGATGTTGGATGACAATGGCGAGAACAATGCGGCCAGAGAGACGATGTAGACCATCTGTTTCTTACGAGATCGGCTGAACACATGATACGGTGGTGACTGGTCAGGAGGAGTCGAGCCCTTTTCGAGGTCTTTGCCGGGGGAGTCGGGGGAGTCGGAAGAGCCAGGAGGGCATGGTTCTTCATGAACCTCTGGTTCCTTCCTGTCCTTGTCTTGGTCGATGTTGATCTGACTTGGGGACAAGTTGACGAGCGTGCTTGCCGAGGACCTGGAGGACAACCGGCCTGGTGTGTGGCTTTCATTTGGAGTTGTTGGAGTCGGAGTCCGAACACCTCGATCCATCTCTGCTGTGGCCGTATCAGGCCTCTCGGCAGGGTCAATGTCCAAATCCGCCCGAGCCATGACTGCAGTTCACTCGTCAGTCTTTGATATCCAGATGGATTCGGACTCGCTTGGAGGAAGAAAACGAATCGAAAGAAGAATGGATGTTCTGTATGCATGCATGGATAGGGGTTTGTACTCCGTATATATTCTCGGAGGGGACAAAGGAGTCACAAGCAATTAGGCTACCCTCGCTAACGGTGGGTGTAGATCGATCGGGCATCAGTGTTCCACGGTGCCATGTCTATCATTCCTTATAGGAGGAAAAGGAACAAAAGTCAAAAGGGACAACCTGTCTCCACTGTGGGTTTCGGCTGCATGAGGGAGGTTTACAAATTCACTATACGGGGTACGGAGTACACAACGACGAGACTGATTGACATTTGACCCTCGAGTTAGCAGACCAACGTGAAACGGGCCCCATTCTTTCGATCTGAATTATGAACAACCTGTTTCGTGATTCGCTGCAAGTGGACATTGTACGGTGCTAACTTCCTCGCCGAGAATTCAACAGGTAGGTCGTCCATCTTGGCTACGATTTTTTTTTCATTCGATGCTATAATATTATTATTCTATCACATGAGATAGATCTGCGGATACCGTAGTGTTTTTGTGCTTTTCTTTTCCCCTTATTCCTTTTACTTTTCTATTTTTATGCGGATGAAATCTCACAACCCTGAAACGCAAGTTGCTCGACCTTGGAACTCTATAAGGAGTATGGCTGCCTAGATTGGCTAGGTTCATTGGCAACTTTCCCATATTGGAGCACTATAGACCGCGCTCGGGCCTGACCCCCATTACCGCTGTTGACTATTAGAATAGTTACACCTATAACGGTGGCTTGAGCCTAAAGTTGTTGCCAAGGCATGGCATGGACTCCGAACAGGGGATCATAAGAGGTGGATCCGGCGTCGTCAGTCCGTGGCTGATCTCTGGGTGATTATTTGTCGTGGCCGATGATCTACAAGTAGCGTGTCTTCCGTTCGGGTTCTCGAAGCGGGTGATCTGCACCGGCAGTCCCAGTGCCAGGGTTACGCTTCCCCTGGCCGTGGCCTAAACGCCGTCAGACTCTGCTGAGTCTGCTCAAACAGCACTCCGTCTGCCTACCATCTACATCTACATCTGCTGTTGCAAATGTGGAAGGTGGGAGTTGCAGCGAGAACGGCGGAATTAATTTCGATATGTCATGGAATTTCTGACAAGACTTCACCAACATCCACGTGTTGGGTCCTCCCCTTGATCGATCGTCGTCCTATTGTTTCCGCCATGGCGTGCTAAGCCTGTTGCCAGTCTGCACCATTCCGCCATGCGTGACGTCCATTATTCAGCTGCGACACCCCCTCTCTTTGTTGACTTTTGTTGACTTGCCAAGAATGTGCACTTGAAAATTCCTTCTGATAAGCCAGCACCCTTTTCTGACAAATTGCAATCCGAGTCGCGAAACTATTGGGCGCTAAGACGCCAAGAATGCCAAGTTGCCAAGGGACGCGCAGGATGAGTTTGTCCCCAAGGTACGGAGCACTACTACTGTTTACCTGGGACCTCGCTTCAGGAGCACACCACACAAATTACACAAGACACAAGACACAAGATCACCGGTGGATCGCCATATATTGCGTGACTGAGGCTCCCTCCTTGCCTGGCCATCATGCCGATGACGACGACTGATTGAATTCACACGTCGACCCAGCCTCTTTCTTTCATCAATTCCGTCGATATTTTCTCTTCGACTCATCGGGAGAGACGTCGTGCAGGGCTAAAGTTGTGAACTTGCAGCGTGTTCCGTCTCGTCCCGGCGACGGCCAAGACGACTTTCCACAATTGTCAGTATCTCTTCTTGGCAATAGTTAATCGAAATTTGCGATTTCTTGTCATCATCTGGTTGCAACCGTGTATCGGAATGGTGGATCTTGCCTGGTCCTTCCGTATACCCTAGACACACCGCTGTCTGTATCCACTCTCGTTGGGCAACCAACCAGTCGAGTTGGGCTTCAGCCTTCATATGACATTGCATTAGCTTGTGAAGTATACCCATTGTTAATTATGAAGATGCATTATCATTATTGAGGTTACATTGAGTTTGCCTGGCACCCTACGGGGTGGAAAGATAAGGCCATGGCCAAGGTCGCCGAGAAACAGTGGCTTGGGCCAAGAGGCGGAAATCCAACATAAAACGAAGTACTCGAGTTCCTGCCCCAACTCGGGCTTTGCGAGACAAATTCCTTTTTGTCTCGGTAAGTTCGCTTACTGAGACGACAGAACTTGTTCTTCCTGCTGATCATAATTCCAGACCAGATCCTGGCCATAGCTGTTGTCATGCTTGCCGCCACCCAGCCGTCTCAAGAGGTCAAAGCACGCTGGTTCTGGGATGGCAACCATCTGTCTGAGAAAAATGGAGTCTCGACTTCTTACCCCTCGTACAGTCGTACTCTTATCGATCCAATCCGGCCCGCAGTGGAGCGCTGGACCTGCCGCGGGAGCCACGAAAATCGATCCAGAATCCAGAAAGTGCTCCGAGAGAAGTCACTGGCCAGAAGTCGAACCGGGATGTGGAGGATAAGGTAAACTGGCTAGCAGAGATACACGGCACACGCATCTCGGCAGGCCGTGTCCACAACCCTGTCCCGCTCCCGTCCGGACCAGCAACCAAAAACGGGTGAAACAGACAATAACTTACTTCCCGTCCTCGGTTCACTGTACCCGATGCGATGCGATGCGATCCAGACGGGCCGATGGAGATTTTTTTTTGTCCTCTTTGTTTTCTTGTCGGAAGTTTTTCTTGGCGTGAAGCTTAATCCCGGGTACGTGATTTGTATCTGTATTCCCATTGGGTGGGTGGACTGTGGACAGACACAGTCAACATGGTCGATGCCGACGGGACGATAGTCTGTCTATTTTTTGACGTGGATGTCCGACAACCCGACAACCCTAAGCTTAGCGATCGGGAAGGAAGGAAAGCTTGCAACTACCTAGTCTCTTCGGTTGGCTGGGATCTTCCGTCGTCGCGTGTGGCAACCGGCAAGCTGCATGTAATGCTACCACCTGCAGTGCGTGTGTCTGCATGAGTAGTTACACGACATTTTGCTTTGCTTGTCTTGCCTTGCCTCGCCTTGATTTGAGGGATTTCTGTCGCAACTGAACCAAGCGACTTTGATTTCGGAACGAAGCAGGGGAGGACAAAGAATTGGAATTTGGAAAGAGGCATGATAGGTAATTGGTTGTCCTGCTCTAACTTGTCCTGTGACTCTTGTCTGCCTGTATGAGATTGAGATGAGCCCTGTCTAAACAGGCGAAACAGGCAAAATGACCGATGCACAGCCAGCCGAATCTGATGCAACAAGATTAATATCGATTAAGATCGAGTTGACAATGTCGGAATATCCCCTCATGATCTATTTACAGCCACCAATGGCATCCCACCATGTGACGCACAGACATGCATTCCCAAAAGGAACTAAGAAGTGCTAACCCCTGAGATGTATGTAGCCTACCTAGGCAGTCCATGGTGTCTACCCAGGTATACAGTCAGGGACAGAATTAGGGCAAAACCGCGGGATCTGCGGCAAGCGTTCCGCCAGGGTTAGTTTAGTTGGTGGCGATGCCGACCCGCCCCTCTAACGCTGTTTTGGGGATAGTGCCCGTTGTTGCTGGGGGAGTTTATTTTGAAGTGTAATGCAGCCTGCCTGCCATCTAGGTGAGTATCTACAGTAGGTACGTATGTACATACGTAGGTAGGTAATTGTTGATAATTAAATAACGTAGATTCGCTCCTGCTTATGAAAAGTACTTATTTTCACTGTACCAGCAAGGAGGGGAGGTAACTATACATAAATAACCATAACTGGATCAGTGTCAACATGAGAGAGAGCATGAACATCCAGATGGGTTGGTGGAATGACAAGTTCAAACAAACAAACCAGTCAGTTAGTTCACATTCTTACTACTGAGCCTGATGATGGATATTAGTATTAAATTAATTGACCTTTGGAACGAGCTTCTCTTTTTGAAGGGGAAAAAAAAAGCAAGAGAAAAAAAAGAAAGTGGACTCTCACCC
>NW_027192463.1:0-63824 GCF_041956645.1 Rasamsonia byssochlamydoides | reverse complement strand
TGTGTGTGTGTGTGTGTGTGTGTGTGTGTGTGTGTGTGTGTGTATGCTTGTTTCGTCTTTATTTTCTCATTTCACCTGCCTATTCCGGATGGAGAATCCTGATTGATTGATTAATTGATTGATTGATTGGTCAATTGATCAAGGGCCAATGCTAGTAGTATTGTGTACTACTGGTAGATTGGTATTGTCGAAGTAAGGTAAAATAAATAGGTGATAATAAAAAACACCCCCTTACAATTAGATAAATATGTTGATTGAGCGCTGACTCTGGACTCAGTCAGAGCTTCCTGCCTGATAGATATGTCGGATGAGGATAATTGCCCTGAAGGATGAGAAAGAAATAACACTAGACGAGTTATAAAACTAGACGATGTAACCCCTGAGTCAAACTTTCTGCTCTGTGATTTAATCTACCCTGCCATCTTGTCTGGGCTCTTAAGAGCTGCCATGCAGTCGCTGAACATGTTGTATGAGAAAAGGAATTCGTGAAAGTCTAGGAGGGTTGCTGTTTCTGTGAGTCTCCATACTCTGTCTTTGATGAAAACGGGTGAGATTCATTGCTGGTACGTACTTGGCAACTTTCCATTCCTGACATACACTGCCGCCGCCTCCTTGTTCTGTTCTGACTGGTCTGTCCCTGAGAGGGAGAAGATCTGGATGGCAGATGCCCGGTCCTTACGGACGGACTCGAACAGTTGCAGACGCGAGGACACGCTGTCTGTCGGAGAAAAGTGCGAGAAGAAGACTCCTAGCGCGGCGGCATCTTCTATCGCTTGGCCTGCGCCTTGGCCTTGGTCTACGCTGAGGATCAGCTGCTTTTCCAGGCTGTACGATAGAGAGGGCAACTAACGAGGGAGCATCGGATGGGCAGCATCTCCAACCAGGACGAGCCTGTCTTTGATCCAGGTGGGTAATGGATTCCGGGAAAGCAGTGGCCAGAGCTTGATGTCGTCGGCGTTTCTGCAGGAAGAAATGTCATCCGCGTGAGTCTGGATGATAATAGTTTATTTGTCCATTGCGTGTGCATAATCACACACACTTTCTTTCTCCTGCTAACAGTTTCTACCAACTCACCTGCAGATTGCTTTGAGCCTGGGATGAAAGCCTGAGAATGTCTCCAGAAGCTGCTCACGCGATGCGGAAGAATTCCAATCTGCTCGATGTCGGTTTAGCTTCTTTCGTAGATTGGGACTGCTTGCCTACCTGCATGACAGCTCCCCGTATCCGGATGAATTCCCGCGAAATTTTGAACCTCGTGTCTGTAGATGTCTCTCTGTTAGTCGGTTCGAAACGCACGACCTGAGATGCAACGCAACGCAACGCAACGCAACGCACGAACCCTCTGCAGGGGTACCACACAAGTCTGCGATCCTCTCCCACTGCCAGCGTCAATCGACCCATCGAGTCTTCGAACAGAGATCTGGTCTCCTCGTCGTCAAGGAGTTTTCTGGTTGGGATGAGGAATCGGAAGGCTGCTTGTCCCGTCCGAGCGGCTGGACTGTCGAAGCCTGTGACTTTGTAGGCGAACCGTGACTGTACCATCGTTAACAGGTTCAACCTGAATGACCTTTTCGAACCTCTCTCTCATCTGTCGGAAATCGTCACACTCACATGAACACCGTCAGCAGCGACGATGAGATCTTTCCTGCGCGTCGACCCGTCCGCGAGAGTCACTATTCCCTCCTCGCAGTCTACGTCGACCACCTCCGCACCGAGATTTATCTTCGCCGGACACACTGACAGCGGCGACTCCACGGCAAGCCGGCGCAGCTCATTGTGCAAGTCGACTCGATGGAAGGAAAGATAGCGATCGCCGTATTTGGCGGGTATATGGGTCAGATCGGTGACTTCGAGCAGTTCGAGGGAATCGCCCTTGCGGAGTTGATGCTGGGATAGAACATCAATACATGACTCATGTCCATTGTTACTGGGATTTTTCCAAGGTTCTTACCTGCTCCAGATCTAACGCCTGCGCTCGCTCAAAGTCGAATCCCCAATATTTGAGGATCCGTGTTGCGTTCGGGCTAGAATGGATTGCTGCGCCGACTTCACTTTTGAAGTGTGAACGCTCGAAGATCTGGGTAGAACGGTGTCAGTGACAGATTACATATATAACAAAAACAAATTTCATGGTTAAAAGTCTTCCATTACTCCCCCAGAGCAGCTGGAAAAGACTGGACGACCGGCATACCTCAACACGATGCCCACTCCTCGACAGGGCTATCGCAGCACTCAGTCCCGCAATTCCAGCCCCGACAATACCCACGTCGAGACTGTCATCACTTGGGCCTGGCGCGAAGGCATTCTTCGGAGGTAGAAATCCATGATTGTGCATGATGCTGCGCTGTCTTGGTGGATTGACAATGATATACAACTACTGGGAAGGGATCCTCCTGGTATAAAGATAGAAAGGCGGGGATCTGCAGGCTGCAGGTTCATATCCCTGCGCAGGCGGCACATGATGGAATGGAATGCTGTTCAGTGGACGTGCCAGATTTTGTATGTACAACAGTACGGGCATACCAATTAAATTGAAATCTTGCTGCATCCAACAGCGTACTGAACGAAACATGTAGATAAAAAATCACAAAAAAAAGAAAGAAAGAAAGAATGGAAGAAGGAAGAGGGAAAAGAGAAAGAGAAAAGAAGAGAGAGATGATTCCAGTTTCGAGTATGAATTGATAATAGGTACCTAGGTAGGTGCAATTAATATATAAATTACAGACATGAGCGTCAATACTGGTTTATGGAGACAGGAATCTAGCCATTGAACCTGCATGTCCATAGTACAAGAAACAGTCCTAATATTACGATGTACTCAGGTAGGTACAGTACATTACACTCATGTATTTCCTGCATTAATTAAGGTCTACTATAGGTACTCTACCAAGCAAATCAACCTTCCCGACTGCAACACCACTAAGCTCACCCTATTGACCATCGCGCGAAATCCTTCAAAACAATTGACCAACAAAACGTAAGAAATGAAATTATCTGCCAAAAAAAAAGGGAAAAAAAAAGAAAATTGCAAACCCTAAAAAAAGACAAAATGAAAAGACAAAAAAGGAAGAACTGGTGCTCCTACCACCAGACCACAGCACCGTGAATCGATGTGAAGAGCAGGACAAGAATGACTTTGAATGCGATGCAAGGTTGACATTTTTAATGAGGGGAAAATGAGGGTTCTCGGTGCAGCCTGCTTCCCGGCCACACGCTTAGTCAGCTCCGTTGGCCCGTGCGCCCAAACCTCCTCCTACCTCCTTCCACACAACCAGGTCGTCTAGTTAGAGAGGTTCAATATAGAGAGATCTGAACGGCTTCATTCTTTCCTTTCTAGTAATTCCCCACTGAGCGTTGCCGGACTCGGCAACAGGGGTTTTTTTTTGTGAGAGTACAAAGTACTCTGGGAATTGATATGGACACCCCCTTTTTACTATCCACACCCCCTCTAAATCATTTTTGGTTAAGTCCCGAAATTGTTTTACCACCAAAAATGCTAGTGGATTTGATTATGAATTTTTATATTTGTAACCATAAAAATTAATATAGAAATTAATATAAAAATTGATTAGGCTACTTTTATATTACTAAGGACATGTTATTTTTTTGCTAGAAATTAGAATTTATGGCCACTAGTGGTATTTTTAGTAGTAATGTGACGGTCCGAATTAGGCGGTGCATTAGGCGGTGAGGCATATGGCCGGCAGAATCCGTGAGATATCTCGCTGGACCTCGTAGATAGCTTCTTTCTCCCCCAGCTTAGTCTCTTCGTTCTGAACTGCCTCATAGCTTCTAGATAAACCTACTAGCTAATGGGATTTGGGTTTGTTACAAGTAAAACAATTTTAGCAGCTTAACCAAAAGAAGTTAATTCTATTTAGGCCTACTCCCTTATAGTTAAAGAGAATAGATACTAATAAGGTTCCCCTTTAATACTTCCTTTAGGTTCTAGGGTCTTTAGCAGGGGTGTGGTTATCAAAATGGGGGTAGTAGCACCCAGCACTCCATACAGTAGGTTGTTGTACGACTGACAAAACTGTCCAATAGGAATGTTCCAATTCCTATTCTGCCACTTGCCTAGGTAGGCAGGCGGTGATACAAACCTGGAAACCATCACATATTGATATGGTGGTAGTATACTCTGTATACAACCCTAAAGAAGAAAATCACATGAGGCAGAAACCTCGCGTCAAGCTTGATCCTGGTGATATCTGCATCATACCACTCATGCTGTTGTCCAGCATAGTCCAGATGGATTGTGGTGAGAATGTCTGTAGGAGTCAGAGATGTTCATGTCATATCACATGACTCATTGGGCCAGACTGGGCAGTGAGCACATGATTAAACCTACCTAACCTAGGAAGGCTAGACAGTTTCCACGGTTCCCAAGCCTTGACCCACCTCTGTGTTTGGTACTTTCCTCTTTTGATGGAAGGGGTAATTGTCTCCGGCAATCCTCTACTATACAGCTTTGGTTCTGCATTCTCGACAGCTGGAGCCATCCTATCTATACTTTTGACAACCAGTTCATGCATCGTGTTGCAGGATTAGAGGACAGATGGAGAAACTAGTACCTCATACTCCTCTTTCCTTCCTTAATTGGATCTTGTCTGTTCGGAAAGACTTGCCGTGGGTATCAGGATGAGAAGCTCGAAAACATAGATATGTATGTACATACATAGTGCTTTTTGAGTATATAAGTCTATCAAGGCTCACTTCTGATTCCCTTTTTCCTTTCTTATTTTATTCTATAAGTCTACTCCTGTGGCTAGAAAACCGGCCGGCCGTCATTCACATCAAAACTACCTTTTTTCTGCAACATGACTGTCCCCAAGCTCAAAGTCGCTGTAGCCGGTCTAGGCCGTGTAGGCAAGCGACATGCAGGGAACTTCTTGAACCACACCCCCCAGGCAGACTTGGTCGCCGCCTTCTCGCCCGATCCGACGGAGCTGGCCTGGGGGAGACAGCATCTCGAACCCTACGGTGTCACCCTCTATGACGACTACGACAAAATGCTTCAGCATCCCGGGTTGATGGCCGTCGTGATCGGGACGGCAACCTCGGTCCATGCGGAAGAGACGATCAAGGCGATGGAGAAGAACTTGCATGTGCTGTGTGAGAAGCCGCTTTCGACGGATCCGAGTGTTGTATGTAGAGTTCTTTATGCTCATGACTGTTGTCTATCCCTTTATTAGATGGATAAAATATGCTGACTGACTATTCAGTGCAGAACCGTCGTCGCTGAAGCAAGGAAGAGGCCGCATCTGAAAGTGATGTGCGGCTTCTCTCGCCGGTTCGACGACTCCTATCGTGACGCATTCCACAAAGTCAGTCAAGGTCAGATCGGACGGCCGTGCATTATCCGGAGTCAGACGTGCGACAAGTACGATCCCTCAGGCTTCTACGTCCAATACGCGTCCTGGTCCGGCGGCGTGTTTGTCGACATGTCGGTGCACGATATCGACCTGACCCTGTGGTTTTTGGGCGACGATGTCGTCCCGAAGAGCATCTCGGCTCATGGAATCATCGCCGTCCAGCCGGAGCTGAAAAGGTACAACGACTACGACAACGCGGTCGGCATTGTCGAGTTCCATGGTGGTAAAATCGCCTACTACTACTGCTCACGCATGATGGCGCATGGGCAGGAGGACACGACCGAGGTCATCGGCACGGAAGGCAAAGTGTCGATCAATACCAACCCGCAGCGCAATCTCGTCAACTATTACCACGCTGGCGGAATCACGCGCGAAGTTCCGGCGGACTTCCAGGGCCGGTTCGCGATGGCGTTCGTCCAGGAGGCGAACGAATTCACTGACGCGTGTCTGAACAATAAGCCGCTGCTGATGAAGTTGAGCAACGCCGCCAAGGCGGTTGAAATCGGTGCTTATCTGCAGGAAGCCCTGGTGACGGGGAAGCAAATCCACTTTGACGAGTTTGGTCGGAGGATCGAGAGGCCTAGCCTCTAGACAGGTCCCGTTTTGTCGTTTACCATCTTGTTCTTGTTCCACCTAGAAGGCTAATTATCAGTAATCTATTGAGTTGGGTTCACCCGTCCATCAACACACACCATAGTGGGTGTAGATTGATTCTTGTATCCATGGGATCAGACTCATGGTCTCAGATTTCTGCTACCAGAATCCTCCTCCTCCCACTGCTCTCTCAGCGATCGTATTAGACCCTCACTCTTCCACCCCGTCGCCTTCTCCATATTTATCAAAAACGCAACTGCGGCGTCTTGAGTCCAATTGTCGCGTAGACAGCCGCCCCCTGGATAGTCCAACCAAGTACAATTAAATTAGCTAACCTTGACTTAAAACTTCAGAGTTGAGAACGTTCAAGAAAGAAAGTGGGAGAAAGAGAGAAAGGAAGAAGGGAGGGGACTTACAAACAGAGAGAGCATGGCGAGCGGTGAAAAGCGTGTTCGGGGCGGTTTTTTGATTCGAGACCGCTAGGCCTATGACGATGAGGAGGTGCTCGCGTATCAACTTCTACAGTAGCGAGGACATGAAACACCGTGTCAGATGATAATCATAATAATAATAATGGTGATGATGATGAAGTACTCGGGGTGGTAATCTCCGGAACGGGCTAGAGGGGAGAATATGCTCATGAAATGAAATGAAACGAAATGGCAGCTTATTACTGACCTCCACTCTTCTCACATGCTGGAAATGATCGTATCGGGATCTCATCATGCTCGACATCGTCGGATAATAATGCTGCTGCTGCTGAAGTGTAGACATCGCAAGAATCACTATCTTGGCGATGTGGTAGTATTGTAGACCGACCGCTTTTGATTTAACATAACTTGTCAGTGAACTTATTTCAGCTATTTACTATCTCGAGACGATGGAATTCCTCTCACCGTGAAACGGCGCTAGCATCCAGATTTCTGGAAGACCGCGACTGCCTCGATGCTGGTCCTCGTCTCTGCTGCTGCTGCTGCTGGGTTTGAACAGAATAGGCTCGAACGTCGGCGGCCTGCTCCGCTTCCAATCCTCCACTTCTTGGTCTACATCGTGCAAGCTTGCGCTCCAAATCTGCCCACCATCTGAAGGAGTTTGCTGCTGCTGCTGCTGCTGCTGCTGAAAAGCACAACTCAACACCTTCGCGAGGAGGAAAACCATCCTGTTCGCCCACGACACGTCATCGGTTCGCTGGAATGTGCTCGAACGAAGGAAGTTGTCCAGTCTCGTCCGCAGGGGCTGCTGCGAGACGAGCGATGCGTAGATGTCTTCGCGGAGACAGAGCCATGCTGCGGCCTCGCCCAGACCACCTGAAGAAGCGAAGTGGGCGACGGAATTCAGGATTCGGGTCGTGCCTAAGAGGTGGCATCGTTTATCGTAATCTGTGGACGAGAAAAAAAAAGTCATTATCAGAAACTCTCAGGAGGGACAAGTCTGACTGACTGAATGACTGACTAACCATCCATCTCCTCATACTGCCGTAGAATAGCAATAGCGGCGAGGACATCCTCCGACACTTCGGTGTCTGCCGCCGAAAGAACCGGAATGAGCAGCTGCAAACACCGCGTGTGATACTGCAGAGCTTCCGTTTCGTCATACCCCGAGAACCGGCTCACGTGTCGCGACGAAAATGCAAGGATCGCAAGACGTAGGACTGGTTGGTGGAGGGCCCGTCGTGGGGCTTCGATCTCGAAGTGTCTTTGAAGATCGGCGACGTCGGCCTGAAAGCAAGCAAGTGTTCAATATTGACGCCAGTTATTTGGAAGACCAAAAGGGGGGACTCACCCACTGCGCCATGTTCTCAATAAAATTTTGCATCAGGTATGCTTCTCTTTCAGTGAACTTGTAGGCTGCGGCCTCGATGGAGGAATCATAGTAGCCAATCGATCGTTGGTATGCTGGGGATCTCTGATTGTCGGATACTGCAGTACAAAGTAAGCACTTCAGTCTGATCAGTAGAGCGTTGAGTTTTGACCCTACCATGCGAATAGTACTGTTGATGTTCTGGTATGGAATACCCACAATCGCTAGGGTTCTGATTCTGGTCTGGGCCATATTCACCATGATTTAAGCTGCCAATGGACTCAATGGCCGTGCTGTCCTCAGAAGAATTTGCAGGGACATGATCATCATCCAATTCTTCATCACCTACAGAACAATCGTTTTTGTACCACTCGATAATCTCTTGTGTCTCGTCGTGATATCGCACTGACATTTGTGTTTGGAACAGGGTCAGCAGGCAGCTCGCACTCGCACGACAAGGATCTTGCGGACCTTGCTTTCGACGGGGCTTATGCTTACAGGTCTTTGGCACTCTCAACCATATCTGGTCTTTGGAAAAGACAATGCTCCTATCATCAACAGAGCTGCCCGCATACCGGAAACGAATGTTCAGCGGTCTCGAGCAGGGAAGATTTCTTTCCTGGCATTGAAAGCAGGATGATATCCGAGTGTCGCCTATTATTACATTTAAAACGGGAACAGGAGGAGACAGAATGGAAGGAGGGAAAAAAAAGAGAGAGAACATACACTTTAAATGGAGCGCTGCGTCGACAGAAAATAATCATAATCAGCGACGTTTCTTACAAAAGAGAGGCTAGTTCGGCTAAAGAGAGAGAGACACACCACGGCAGTTTTGACTACGCATTCATTCTGTCAGCAGACATCGAGAGAAATTCACGAGATTTTTTGTCAGCAGGTTGCTATTACCATCCTATAACAACTCTACTTCTTCGTCGTGGACTACCATGGTACGCTGTCTTCCGTGCCATCGGACAGTGGCATCGATCAATCAATCAACTCAATGGCGGGGAAATCTGTAACTGCATGAATGTCATTTGATTTGTGTTCAACTGACGTCGAAACAGCTGCAGTCGGCAATCACTGGTTGGCAACCGATATCATTGGCAGACATGAAGTCTTCTTAACAACTTCTCTTTAAGCTTAATAAGGTAGGTCGTCGGATTACCTTCCGAGGTGGATTCCAAGTCCATCCGCTTAGTATATATATAGCCTTCACGTGACGCATCTATACCCTACCTACATATTTCCATCCCATAGGAGGAACGTCTGTTAGAAAGAAAGAAAGAAAGAAAGAAAGAAAGAATAGATAAAATGGGCCATGAGGGAATGTAGCATTCAAAACTCGTAGTGCGTGGGAACTGTACTGACTCGCAGCGATCAGTGATATGTGCAATCAGGTCATCCAATTCTGAGAATAAAGATACCACTCTTCGTAAAAAGACTCAGTCTGAGGATATGGTTGAACGTATGTACATACTTTCTAATGAGAGGACAAAGTCATGGACTAATGAGTGAACGTCTCAGAATTACATATCACAGGGCGGAAAGGATACCCGCATCGGTGTTCCAAAACCCATTTTCCCCATGGGGAGGTATGAAACTTATCCCCAGACGAGGCGACAAGCAGAAAAGGAAAACGGTCTATCGAAGTGACGACGCCACAGTCGTTTTACGCTTATCTATCAATAAATCTCACGAGTGCTTCCAATTCCGGCAAGAATCTACGGAGATAGAGGGAAAATACCGTAAAGATCATGTATTCGCTAAATATTCCCTGCGTGAACAAACTTGTCATCTGCCTGCTCATGACTCGTATTGGCGTAACACATCACAGGTTGCGGTTGCAAGTCGTTTCACGTTCAAGAAATGAAATCTACCCCGACAAATACCTGGATCGATGCAGCGTCTCATATGATGCAAGTCATCCATCCTCTGCGCTTGACCAACCCCGGATCCAGCGCTTCCAATAGCATGCTAGACGTACAACATAAGAATTCATCCGAGAATGTAGGGAAAACCCCTGCAGAGGCAAGGGGGAGCGTAAACAGAATACATAGGAAACCAAAGCCGTCAACTTTACAGACCCGGAGACTGGAAAAGGTAAATAAAAGGGAAGAAAAAAAAGGTGATGGGAAAATGTAAACCATGAAAACCTTGGGCTCGCTATGCTTAACAAAGGAAAAGAAGAAAAAAAAACTCAAAGGGAAAAGAAGCATAAGTAAAACAGGATATAAAGGCAAGAAAACCGACCTCAAAAAGTCATCAAGGAAACCATCAAAGTTTGCTAGAAAACGTGACCGAATGACAAGAAATAACTTTTCCAACCGCTAAGATGCAAGAGTGACAAAAAGAAATCGTCACCTAACACCGTATCGTAAAGATTAGAGGATTGCATGAATACATGTCGTAGAATACCCGTAGATACCGGACCGCCCTGGCGCCGTATCAAACCGATGCTGACATGATAAGGTCGAGTTTGTCTGCATCAAGAGACAAAAAAAAATTTTATGCCGCCTGAGGCTGGCTGCGACCCTTGGGAGCGACGTTGCCTCCACGGCCGCGCGGAGCAAACCCACCACGGCTGGAGTCACGTTGGAAACCACCGCGACCCTGGCTACCAGCACGACCATCGCCACGGCCACGGCCAGCGCCGCCTCGGCCAGCACCATAGCCGTTTCCGCCATAAGTGTTAGGACGGGCACGACGTTCTTCGACATAGATCTGTTCAGATCCAATCTGGTGAGGGTTGGCAGCAACGGCCGCATTGTAGCCAGCCTGGTCAGCGAAGTCGACAAAGGCGCAGTTCTACAAAGGGTTAAAGTCAGTTCTGATTCACATGTTGAGTCTTTTCAAGTCTGTTTCATACCTTCTGACGGTTGACATCGAAGTACAGAATCTTTCCAAACTTAGCCAGAGTCGTCTTGAGCAAAGCAGCATCGACTTTCTCGGTGACATTCTTGATGTAAGCAGAGAACTTCTGCTCGTCACCCGCACGGGACTGCCTCTTGTTGTGGTCGTGGCCTGCAGTCTGCCAGCCGGAGCCGTCATTGGACGATGGCTGGCTGGTTGCGTTCTCAGAAGTGGCAACAGTAGTGGCGGCCGCCGCCGGTTGTTGTTCTTGCTGCGGCTGCTGTTGCTGCTGCTGCGCGGTGGTAGTGGCAGGAGCAGCGGCAGGCTTAGGCTGAGCAACAGGAACGACTGGCGTAGCAACCGATGCGGCACCAGCACCGTTCTTGGACGCGATGTTAGCCCAGGTCTTCGGGACAGCCTTTGCTGGGGCAGGCGCTTCCTTCTCCGGAGCTGGAGCAGCCTGGCTCGGAGTACTGGCAACGGGGGTGGGTTCTGGCGTCTTGGGGACCTCCGGTTTGAGGGCCTCCTGCTCAGCAGGGACAACTGGAACTGCGGGCGTCACAGGCACGGCAGGTTTCTCCTGCTGAGCGGTAGCTCCATTGGCCTGAGGAGCGGGCTCGGGGACCTTCTCGACTTCGCCATTGGCAGCAGCTTGCTCGAGTTTCTCGTCGACCTGGGCGACAGCGGCCTGGGTGTCTGCCTGAGCCTCGACTGGCTGTGTCTCTGGCTGAGGTTCGGCATTGGCGACGGCAGCTTCCTGCGCGGGGGCAGGCGCCTCAGCCGGTGGAGCTGCTTCGCCAGTGATGAACTCTTCATCTTCATCGGCAAGGTATCGGAAGATATCATTCAGCACGTAGTAACCGTTCGGCTGTTCCGCCAACACGAACGTCTGGACGAATTTGCGAGATGGCTCGGATCGGTTCGAGATTTCGCCAATGACGGAGACAAGGATGTTGTCGAACGAGGCCTGGGAGTCGACGTTCAGGACACGGACCTTGCAGTCGTGGAAATCGAGCTCCTTGATCTTCTCTTGGATAGCCTAAGGCAATGTCAGTACACAGAGAAATAAAGAGAGCACAAAGGAATCCGCACCTTTTGACCAACCATAACCGGAACCGACTCGGCTTCGTTACCGAACACGAACTGAGAGCGCCGTGAGTAGAAAAGGTGCAGTTTCTCGGGGCTGCGGCTCAACGTGGTGTAGTACTGCTCCACGAAGTACCAGCCAACCTCATCTTTGGGGATCTCATTCTTGCTCTCGTTCGCGGGAGGGGGATTTGTGGGCGTTGACGACTGCGTAGGGTGGTAGTTATTGTTGTTTGCATTGTTGACACCTGCATGAGAGGCGTAGGATTCGGCAGGGTATGCGTGGTGAGTGGGATAGGTGCCGTTCATAGGAGCCTGGGTCGTGTCGGCCATTATGAATCGTTTCGTAAAAAAGAAAGAAATAGATCTAATCTAGTCTGAGAGAGAGGGCGGGCGATAAAGTGACAGCGAAGCGCGTCTATGTGATGCTGTTAGGAAGGAAGTCTAAAACTTTTTTTTTCTCCGCTCGAAACCTGTTTTGGGACGAAATTTGTTAGTACTGAGACTCGCGCGCCATGTGGAGACCAAACATCCACCACAGGCAAAAAGAGGGCTTACCAAGTAGAATGGAGATTGATGCTGTACAGAGGAAGAGAGGTGAAGAGAAATGGCACACTCTTGGCGAGAGAGGTGTGGTGGGAGGAAGAAGAGGGCGCGAGGCGAGTGAAAGATTCTGCGAGGCGGAGTGCGAAAATGGGTCGAAGAAAAAAGCAATGCAAGGACAGTGGGGGTTTGATGAGGAGAAGGAGTTTTTTTGTTCGGATGAAAGCAGGAAGGTCCTTTGCGATCGGCTGAAAAGGTGAAGACGAGATGAGGGTGAGGACGAGGTTGACAGTGCGATGGGAAGTTGGGTGACAGTGTTCAAGCTTCTTTTCGTGCGAAATTGCCTCCTAGGCTGGCGGTTCATTATTGGCTGCGAGGGGGAAAATTGGAAGTGAGGTTCGCCCCGATCGGGTCGGGTCTCTGCCGGCCCTTGGCGCTTCCGCCAACTCACAAACAAACAACAATAAAAATAATTATTAAATAACAGCCCAAGAATCCAGACTGACTCAATGAGTGACAGATAACAGTAATTGATGAATGACTAAATAGGGAGATCGATAGAAATAACCGCGAAGCCGGACACTCGATTTCTACCTTCGCAACAACTCGTTCCTGTTCTTTGTCGCAGCACCGGCATTTCTACTGTATGTACAGCAGAATATTTTGATAATCAACAGGGTTCAATGAACCAACCAGATGGGATCGACCTGGGAGCTGTACAACCGGATCGACTGCAGCTTTCCTTCAAGCAGATCAATTGATATGCTACCAACAACTGTTCAGACAACACTGTTTCACAACGCAGATGTCGCTAACTTACGGTCCATGAAATAAGGCTCTCCAGGTCCAGACGTCTTGTCGCAACATGGCAGTCATGACATGATATTGGACAAAGGTGAAGACATGAAAAATCTCATGAGAGCACATGACATAGATATCAACATCGGTGGGAGATACCATTGCCGGGGGGAATAGGAAAAGACATGGCATAAAAGAGCCCGAACACACCAGAATAACGCATAAGATGCACGTCAAAGCAGAATCGTAAAAGGAATTCGATGCACGCCGAATCAATTTACTGGAGAAGCAAGAGAAAAAGGGGGAAAAAAAAGGTGCATCCATCATCTCGTCCCCTGGCCACATCCTGTACACCTCCCTCTCCTCACGTCGCGGCAGTCTCACTCTCCAGAGCCTTCTTCTCATTGAGGATGGGCTTCCGCATGACTGCATCCTGGCTTGTCATCCTCCGCCCGAGGGCACGCTCGACCTTGGCTCCCAGAGCCAGCTTGTTCAGGTTGTCCGTCTTCTCCGGGGTAGGGACGAATCGCTGCTTCGCCAGAGGCTTGTTCTCTAAACGCTCTATGCCATCGGAATATTGCTTGATCGGCATCGGGGTATCGCCGGGCAGGCTGGAAGTATCTGAAGGAGCCAGGGATGGGCTTCCACTAATGGTGGAAAACCGCTTGGAAGTGCGATTGGAGCTGAGCTACTCTGGGAGTCAGCTAGATGATCACCAGGAGGGAATGAATGAACATTATAAACAAGGATTCAGAATAATGCAGATGGGAAGGGCTACATCAGAGGAAGCGCGTACCGATGGAGCCATGATGGGCCTTTCCGACGAGTCCAACGACGGATGACGAGCCATGTTCTTTTGTATTGAGTATTTCCAAGGCGAATTTAAAAGGATGAGTGGGTAAGAAGCGGTGTGTTGACGTCTGCAGTTCGCCGATCGAAAACTGGGACTGGTATCAGGTTACTTGCTTTCCAAGGCTAAGGCTAGAACCCGAAAGAAATTGCAAGGACGATCGGTTCTGGAAGGCTAGGTTTTGGAAAATGAGGGTGACTGGAGTGACAGTTACTGTAATGAGACGGGAACAGCGTCAGCACGGGGAGAGAGGGATTCCAGGCTGACTGACAACGGGGAGGGGCGCTTGACTTAGTTAAGTCCCAGACGGCGATCAACGCAAGGCAAAACCGCGAGTCGACACGCTGTCGCCAAAATGGGAAAAGACTTACTCCGTACGGAGACTCCTGCCCAGCTGCAAGCCTAGAGGCTTAGGCTCTTTTTCGATTCTCTTGACAAGGAATGATAAGGAGGGGGCTGAATGATCGCACTGCTCAGCCCTCCGGGTAAGAATTTAACTTGATTTATGATCCCAGTCCAACTCAAGATATAAGACCAGTCTTCTTGTTCTTTTGATTTCAAGGCGAAGTGCAGTTGACTCGCCAAGAAAGGGGCAGAGAGTGGGCTGACGACAAACTGAAAATCGGTGATATCAGGCTGATGATAGGAGAGGACTGAGGCCCGAGGGAGCCGTTGGCAGTGGGGGGCGCAGGTCCATCCAGGTTCTTGTTCAGGAGGCCGGAATCTTGGAAGCGTTGTGGTTCCACTCAGGGGTCGGTAAGGTATGGAGTTGGTTGTGTGGCCACTGCCCACTGCCCACTAGTAACTGCCCCCATTCTCCCCATCAGTGATTAATGCAATTGCCACGTGCAAACCAAGATCGAGCAAGTCATCTGCCACGCGAGCATCGACCGGGTTTAGGAACGTGGATGGAATGTAACTGACTCGTAGTACTGCTGCCACACCATTCAGGGCTGTTGCTACGGAGTATTTGTTTGTTCCAGGCTTAGCCTCTCTTCGTTACAGATAATCGGGCATTCTCGGTCTAGACACGACTCCAGGGTATGCATGCCAGCTCTTCAAAACTACTAATTCTGCCCCTCCTCTGCCTCTTGCTTTCAGAGTGTGTGGGTATCTTACAGTCTCACAACTTGGGGGCATAAATGAGTAGGTGTAGCTTGTAACCGCTGGACGACAGCTGTCTCACATATGGACACTTCATGAAACACTTCACAAGCCATGCCAGTTGTGGGTAGGTAACTATGGTGTATCCTATAGGGTAACTACGGAACAAATTCAGAGTACTCATAGCGACTGATATATTATTACCTAGCTTCTATTCCTGCTCAATAATCTTTGGCAGAGAGATACCTGAGGCAGTCAAGTCACATGACAACCATGTTCCCTGCCTGCCTGACCCTGCCAGCCAGACCCAAACCCTCACTCTACCCGAAATCACCACACAAAATGGCAGGAGCGGAAAGCTCAGAAATCCATGACAACCACTGCGAGGTTTCTGGGTCATGTGACATTTCCCTATATAGGTTAGTTGCTAAGTCACGTGACATTAAGTTAAGTCACATGACTCGCATGACCATGTCCTCGGGAATGCTTGCCTGAGGTCTACATCAGGTATGCAAGTATCGACAGAGTATCTGCATACTTGATCTGATCCCTAAGTTGAGCATGCCTTGACATGACCTGACCTGATCTGATCTGATCTTACATCATTTTCTTTTTGTCTCCACCTCTTCCTTTTCAGATTGACTATCTGCACAAATAAAGCAGTCACATCTAACCTTTGCATTCACACCCAAAAAAAAATACATGCCCATAATGGCCCAGATATAAGTCAAGTCACCAACCAAGTGAGCGCAACCAGAACAACAAAATATCAAAAAGCAAGAAAGCAAGAAAGCGAAAAAAATAATGCCGAAACCAAAAACCCTCCTGAAAGAAGCCTCATCGGCATCATCGGGAAAGAGCATGGGTAAGAAGAAGGGGAGGCAGCAGATACAGGTATGTTGAGGTCACTGGTCACACACTCTCTCTGGATATATATATAATCTAGTTGTGTACCCATTATGGTATCTGTATCTGTGGTCTGTGCTATTTCCTGGACGCAGCAAGTCACAACGCCAACACAATGGACCATTTAAATGAAGCTCATCATCATGAATTGCCAATATATTAAAATAATGTCAATCTGTGCTATCAATAATACATGCATATCTTGGAAATGAATGGGAACTAACGTCGATGATGCCTATAGGAGCCAGAGACAGCAGATGAGTTTCTTGCCGGTAAGTGTTTCTCAATTCCTCCACTGCCCAGATGCCTAATTCTAAATTATGAATTGCCTGGTCATTCATCTGACATTCTATTTTTTTTTCCTTCTGTCTAGCTGGCGTCGAGCAGGAAGAAGGCGGCGAAAAATGGCGCGCCGGAGACGCCGTCAAAGCGATGCGGTTCTTCATGCGCGCTATTGAGATCTACGATAATGGATTGGCGAAGTATCCTACTTCGTTTGATTTGGCTTATAACAAGTACGTACGGAGTATTAAAAAAAATAAAAAGACAGAGATTATTTCTTGTCTACACGCTAGAGGCAAACCAGAGCAGTGTATTTATTATGTATTATCTCGCTAACGATACATACAGAGCAAGAGTCCAGTATGAGATAACGCAACATCCCAAACTAGCCACTCAGCTTCCGGCGCCGCTGGTCAAAATCCTGCACATCGCACTCCAGTCCCATCGGGAGGCTCTCGCTCTCCAGCAGGACAATGCGGATATCCTGTTCAACACGGCGCAGGTGCTGACGAGCCTCGCGGAGGCCCTCACCGAGGCGAAGCGCCCCACGGAGGAGCAGATCCAGGAAGCCCTGAGGTATCTCCGAGAAGCGCTCGAGCTGTTCCAGCGCTGTCTGGCGTTGCAGGAGCTCCGCTACACGGAGTCTCAGGAGCAGATCAGGATGATGGAAGCCGGCGAGTTTGACGCCGCAGGTGATGAGGATGCCGGGGTGGCAGTGTCGCAGGAACCACCGGAACCATCGGAACCAGCAGAGTCCCGGGAAGAAGAGCAATGGGCAGCCGTGGTGGAGCCGGTCACAAAGAACACCCTGGTAGACACGGCTCTGGCGCAGCTGGAGACACTGGCAACGCTGTGCAGTCTTCTGACTTTCGATCCTGGGAGCGGACTGGCCTGGGTGGAGGAATATTCCTACGATCTGTTGAGGACAAAGATTGCAGCCTATGTCGAGGGAACAGACAGACATCACGAAGTTGCCCGGGCTCGTGCGCAATTTATGGCCGCTCTTACCGAGATTCTGTACAGAAGCGGACGGATAGATGTTGAGACGTATCAAAGGGAGCTCAGTGGCGCGTTCCCTCCCGACCTAGACCTGTCCAAAGACCCAGGAGGGCTCTGTAGCAAAGCCGATGCCCTCACATCTTTCAACTCAGCCATCGCGGACAACCCACGTGCGCTCAGTGCCGAGGAGTCGAGCAGATCATTAGTGTTGCGCTGGCAAGCCTTGACGTCAGCTCTAGATGCCTTCACGGCGGCATCGAAACTCGCGACGGCTGAAAACGTTCCCAAGATCCATCTCGCGAGAGGGGATGTGGAAATGTTGCGGTGGCGGTTGGGCAGGCCGCCGTGGAATTATGCAATGTCCCAGCAGAACGCGTCGACACTTCTTAAGAACGCTCAGACGTATTATCGCGGAGCGGCTGCTCTCGCCCGCAGAGACGGGGCTGTAGAAGAAGAAAGGGACGGTTCTTGTAAGGAGGCACTTGCGGCAGCCTTGGCAGGCGACAAAACCAAACTGGAACCGCTCAGGAGTGCTGCATCCAAGGACTTGCTGACGGTCGCCGAAGACATGGTGGAAGATGGATTGGTAATGTCGACGGATATGGAGACTTTGCTGTCGTAGCCATGACAAAGATAGTCAATAGGCAAAAGCTGATTCGTAATTCCGTATGTTGCGATCCGATGCGTTTGATGCCGCTGTTCCATAGCCTTCAATGATCTTTCAGATGTCCACTCTAGCCTTAACCTCTTCATCCATCTGCAGACTTTCCTGCCGCAGATTGTTCTCCTGGCTGAACTGGGTCGAAGCCTTGGCGGCGCCTTCGAGATCTCCCACGACGGCCTCCAGCCCTGCAAGCAAGGACTCTATCTCCTTCCTTTGCGCCTGGATCTTCTCCGCTAGCTCTGCATTTTGTGCCTGAGTCTTTTCGAGCTTGGCATTGAGACTGGCCTGCACCTCTTTCAGGTAGGGGGTCAAGTGAGCCTGGTAAAGCTCATCTGCGCCAAGTGTATGCGGGCTGTTGGAAACACGCAGTCAGTCAGGTGTGATCTGAACATAGATATAACACCACCAAGTACAACACGAAAATAGAACTAAAACACAGAATAATAATGGAAAAGACGAAGACATACGCAACCGTATTCTGCCCCTCCCCATTCTCCCTCCGCCGCCTCGCCTCCCCGATCAATCTATCCAGTTCATTCAAGCTCCGAATGGCATCCCGCTCGCGCATGATGTCGTCAAACTCCGCCTTGGCGCTCTCCTCCAACTTGGCGTTCAATTGCCGCCACACCGACTCCAGACTGGCGGGGACATGCTTCGCGGGCGTGGGGAAGCAGGCCGCGAAATTGGCGTACGAGTTGGCGCGCAGCGTCCGCGCGAGGGCCTCATTGAAGACCTGCTGGAGACGTGATGCGCGCGGGCCGGGGGTCAGAGGGACTGGCGCAGGTGGCGGGGGAGAGGGGGATGCGGCGTCGCGGCCTGGTTGTTGAGGTTGTTGTGGTTGTTGATGATTGCCTTGCTGGGAGGTTGTTGATGGCATAGTTATTCAATTCAACTTTTTCTTTCCTTTTTTTCTTCCTTGTTATAGAGTAACAAAAAAAGATGAAGAAAACTATTGCGAGAAACGTCGCACACAAAAATGGCGGGGGGGGTGTCGAGGAGGGATGATCATCATCAAGGATTCTTCTGATAAGATGCGGAACGGAACATTGAAGGCCGCGACCGACGCGACGCGAAGCGCCTGTGACACGTGATCTCTGCGCGGCCGATCAGCAGAGAGTCGACTATACCTCCTAATAAATAGTTTCTGAAGCCATAACGAAACAACCATTGGCCTGATAATAAACTCATTATAACTTGGATCAGCGCATATGTAGGTATCTTAGGGCCTGGGCATCACCTCCAACCTACTAGTTATAGCCTCATACACTGCCCTAGGTACCCAAGGTATTATATTCGAAGGATCTAATAACCCCGAACTTTACGTATATATCACCGCCATCTGAAGAGAAAAAGGAATTAACTTTAAGTTTCCTATATAGGTATGTACATTAGGTACTACTGTCAAAAGCAGAAAGCCGCCCCTCCCAGTTAAGTTAGCACAGTCGCCGTCACGCTCCCATCCCATCTCATCCCATCCCATCATTATCCATCAAACCCAAAACTATAATATGAACATTAAAGTAAAAGTAGAAGTAAAAAAAAATCATCAAAATCTCAGAGGTGAGGTAGGCGGATCGCCCTCGTTATTATTTTATATACATGATGAAGGGTGTAGGGTATTGGTATTGTTGAAAACGGCGTTTCCAATACCTATAGATCAACTCACCCGTATGGTAACAGTCCCTGTTCCGCCGTCAAGGACTCATCTCATCTCAGGTAGAGTCCGCGTCAATCTGCGGGTGCATTGCCAACTGTCGCGTGCTCTCATTACTATGCAGACTGCTGCCTAGTCCAGCACTTGTGCTGCCGCCCCCGCGAGAGAACTCCAGTGGTTTGCTGATTTTGTATGTGCGAGGGTGCGGGCTGCGACGGAGGAGCTCTTTGATGGACGACCACGATATCGCGCAGTAGATGATGCTGTTCCAGAACCCTTGCAAGGGGAGGACAAATGCCGATGTGAATTCCAGGCCGAAGTTGTTGATATCCGGATGGGCTAAACTGTAGACACGGTTCACGGTCGAAGGGACCTATTCGAGACACGCATATAGTCAGTATCGTATCGTCTCGTATTTTTTTTCCTCATGTATGTGATATGGAGGACGAACCCATGTCACGAGGAGCGCGACAAAGTACAGCATCGCATACTTGCAATACGCCCAGGCGGCTGCATTCGCGTCCGCTTTTGTCGGGCGGCGTGGCTGCGTTGCTCCAGCTCCTGTAAGTCTCTCTATCTTCTGCATTGGGATGGCATTGCGGTCATATCCATCGCCACTTTCAACCGTCACGGAATAGGCGTTGTATACATTCGCACCCGATCCTCGCTGCCCTCCCTTGGCGTCGCTGCTGATCTGGACAGAATCTTTGGGAACTGAGTCAGCAGCCTCGGTGGTGATGTGAATTTCCGTGACCTTGGATCCCTGATTCTCAAACGGGTTATCGACCACAGTTGATGGGTCTGCACTGCTGATATTCTGAAGCTGGCGTCGCTTCTTAAAGATGTCTTTTCCGGCCCGGATGTAGATGGTAAAGGTGACAATGATGACGAACCACACTGGGCCGTAGAAGACCGCAATGCGGAGGATGTCCCACGGTACCGAAATCCAGCACCATATCTACTTGTAATCAGCATGGTACGGTCCCTGGAAGCCGTCTTTCTGGAACAGGACTTACCACTGCAGAGCCATATATGGGTCCCTTCGCCTCATTCTTGACGAAGAAGTACGCAAAGGACGGAATAAACGGCAGACCATAGCAGAGGAGAACATATTTCCATTCTAATCTTCGCAACTGAGAAGCATCATATTTGTGAAAGAAGGTCAAATAGACATTAAATGCCATGGCGAACGTCCACAAAGCGTCGGCGGGCATGAACCTGAGGAGCAGTCAGGGAAGTGCCCTTCGCGGAGACCGAAAATTGGGAGAGCTCTTACCATTGAATGAGGAAAGCCTGAAACTGACATAAAGGAGTGTTGACACCATGGAGGATACCTGATCGTGAAATGAGAGTTGCGACATTCGACATGATATTGCCCCATGAGGCGTAGAAGGCAAGACGATTGATGGGTTTGCGAAATGAGGGTGATCCAATGAAGGTGCCTATGACGATGAATGTTCCCACCAGAGACAACACGGAGCAAGCTCGCTCGGCAGCCTCGATGGCGGAGTACTGCTGTTGGCTGAATGTCGTTGACATCGTGACTGTGTAAGGGGGCAATAGGCGGAGCCACCAGTCGTAATGCCCTTCTGAGATATGGACTTGTTGGATTTGAACGGTATCTTGAGTTAACTAGATATTATATCTGTACGTTTATTGCGTCGTTTGATAGAGGTGACAACGAACAGGCCAGCGTAAGGTAAAAGAATGCGAAGAAACAAAAGAGATATCTGCTATCAGATGTTACCAATCATGCCCAACGAAATGCAAACAAAGGAACCATACCGTCACAGAAACCTGGAGTTGTCTTTTTTCAGGAGCGGAGATGCAGCAGATAGTGTTTCGTATAGATATCAGAAAGATTGGTGAAACAAAAGTTGAAAGGATAGAACATGAAGACTACCGTAGACTATCGTTTCAAAAGATATCTTGTAATTCTGCCATTATGGCGCCATTATGGAACTGTCTGTTCACTTGAATTAGGGAATATCAGGATGGTTAAAGAGCGATTTGGTCGGGCTTAATTCCAGACAAAGACACGGGATCACGGCGAGTAATAATAAACAATCAGGATACTGTCCCTGACAAAGTAGCCATTTGAACCAAGAGGTACCACCGGGAAAAGGAGAACAGAAATGGCCAGCCACTATCATTGCCGAAAAGCTTACCCCGGCGGAGAGGTACATAAAAATGAGCCCTCGGTACTTCTACCCCTTGAGAGTTCTCTAGGTTCGGAGAGGCGTACGGCGTACACGGACAGGGCCTGTGCGACGCGAAGCCGGGATATTGAACAGGGCTGGCGATGGCCTAAAACTCAGCCCTGATCAATTCATTCATTGGCGTTGTTCCCCGATAAGCAAGTGGGTTAACGCAGTCTGTACCCCGGGAATAAGCGTCCGCCAGAGTCTCGGCGTCTACCCATGCCGATCAGAAACGTCTTGACTCCGAGGACCTTTTGATCGACTCGGCTGTTATATGCGGGCAGAACCCAAATAATCTATTTCAAGAGATCGGATGCAGTACCGACAGTATGGTGAGCCTTGTATGCAATACTGCCGATTTGACCTGGGTGAAGATGGGATGCTGGCAGCAAGATTGATATCTGAACGGCAACGAGGGGCATCGCCAAGCTATGTCGAAAGGTAGACTCCAAATGAGGGCCAGTTAGGCAGTCAAAATGCCTCGACAAATCACGAATCGAGGAAGTGAGTGTCCTCCACCTGAGATTGGAGGACGTCAGCTCACCGGGGTGGAATCATCGGCTTCACGTGTTTCTGGATGAAAACTGAACAACCGAGAGAAGAATGTCTCCCCGACCACTCCAATTTCCCAGATATTCCTGTGCTGTTTCGCAATGTTCACCTAGTTCGAGCCATCTTGCGTAATGAAAAACGGTCGGGACACTAGCCAGGATTTTCAGCGCAGTGCAGAAACGATGTGAAGTATAAACCAGCCCTTTGGGGCACTAGCGCAGCAACACGAACCTCCATCGTCATCTCATCCACAGCCACGGAGGAGATGGTCCAGTCTCGAACTCCTTGACAGGGGCCCCGGTGAAGCTAATAATGACCGCCGTAGCAGTTGTTGAGGGAGTTTTTCCCGGATGGTCCACCGGTCGCCAACTGTGCCGTTCGCTGTGGGGAAACGTTGTCACTTTTCGCGGGGAAAGGCGGCTCGGCCGCTGTCCTACATTATTGCGCGAGGCATGCGAATCCCCTGTCCCGCCACAAACTTACCTATTAGGCCCTACCTTTCTGCTCCTTTTGTTCTCACCGGTAGAAGTTTGTAACATTAGGCGTTATTTCTTCGATTGATGAAACTTTGTTGTGTTGTTATTGTTCAATAGCCATGATCTTAAAATCTGCTGCCACAGTAGTACGTATGGCGGCGGTTGCCTCTTGGCATCAGGACTGGGATCGGGGTTGGTCTCGAATAAGCATGTTGTCTCCCGTCTGCACTCCGTAGCGGGGAGGTTCTCTGTCACTGGCTGGCTGTATTTCAACTGCGTTAGTTACTGCAGTCTGCAGACGCATAATATTAATAATCTGATGATGTTTTGACTCAACGCTGGGGCGCCAAGAGGCTCCTGCGTCCGTGCCGGTATCCGCAAAAACAGGGGCACGGGGTAATTAACTTTTATTAAGGTTTGCTCCACGGTTCAGTAGTACGGAGTAATACTCCGTACTGGATAAAAAAATACATAGCTGTATTCGAACCAACCATCTGTACTGTCGCAGGCATGCATTCCCATCACCTGCATAAACTGAAGCTTAGCATGTGATAACCTGGGCGGAAAAGTCCTGACCAAATTTGAAAGACCACGAACCGTTTTCACTGGGATGTTGGACGAACTCTAGAGTATGGTTCTGCACGGGCCTGAAAGAGATCCCTGGCTAGAAATCGCTTTGCAGATGTTGCTCCGAGGTTCGGACTTGCATAAGCAAGATGGGAATGGTGATTACCGTTTTTTGAGATCGTCTCATTAGGATGAACCTAATTCCCAGTCAGTTAGCGGTAAGAATTTGGAAGAACTTTGTACTCCATACGTTACTATAAGTTACTATGTACTCCATACTCCGTACTGTACCTGGAAAAACCCGAGTACGGTAAACATCAGCAAGTCCACTACAATATTGTAGTGCAGTTTCGGAATACAAAGACCTCGCCGTGTCACGTATGTCGGACTCGGTGTGATCGACTGGTGCATCAAGCATTAGTGGTTACCGACCTGCAAGCTATGGCATCGGGCCGCCAAGCCACAATGCTGACAATTTCTTCATTATCATCCATCCATGTCGATTTAGATTGACACTGAGCCATGTACCCTGCAGGACTCGTCTGCCACAACATCGAGATTAGATCTGCAAGACTGCATCTCAGGGAAGACGGGAAGTGTTCACGTAAATCTTGAAGATACGGAGTAGAAAGGCAAACATCACCTCAAAAAAAAAGGCAAAAGAAGAAGCTTCTGGTTGACTTCATCAGGCGAGAGACTGTAGTTTCCATCGCAATGCCAAAGCTAAAGTTGAGAGGGTGAAGTGTATTTAGGTCGACCTGAGGCCAGATCTTTCTCAATCGCTCTTTCTCTCTTAGTGTTGAACTTTTGATGCTCCAAACAGGCAGGCACATTGCAAAGTAAACATTGAAAGAAGGAGCGACCTGGTCTCGACTCTCCAGGATAGATAAATTGTGCCATAATGTACTCCGTAGTCCGTACTGCGAACGGTTCGAGATTATGCAGAGGCCCCTGCCTATCAGGGATTAAGAACCACTAGGGTCGGGGAAGAACTGGAAGGGGAAGGTACCGAGGTCTCTCCCGTTCCCCTGCCCAGACATCGTCTCATCTCCCCGGTTGGTGGCACAGCCCTGGCATGCCCGTCATTGACATTCCGATTGGATGAGGACAATAGTGAGACTTGCATGTAGCGGTTAAATAATTACCTACTCTGTAGTGCTGGCATTGGCAATGTTACCTAACTGGCCAAGAAATAAGACCGGCACCCACCCTTCCGAACACCCCACCATCCGAACACCGTGTCAAAAATCCTTCCATTGCCTATTTTTTGAAGCTATATACAACACCACCTAGTAGGCCTACCATTCAAATAGATATGACTGCATTCCAGCTTCTATTCCTGCTTCTGAGACCTTTTTGGCTTCAATTTCTGGTTCCCTAGCTTCTATACATGCCTGCAAAGCCTTTGCCTCCTCTAGAGCTTGCTTGATCTGTATAATATTTACAAAATATGTATTGAGGTCCACAGTAACCTTCTTCTTTGTCTTCTGAATCTGGAAGGCCTATAGTTGAGAATTCTGCTTTAAAATAGTTGCTTCTTGTTGCGGGCTAAGCCCATATTGCTGACTCAGCTTCGCTCTCGTTTTTTTGATTGGTGCGTTTGTTGTTCATCACATGACTCCTGTTGATATAACTCGCGTGCCTTTCTCTCTCTTCCTTCCTTTCTTCCTTCCCCAGCGAATCCTTTTTATGAGCTCCTAGTTTCTTGACAGCAAGGCTTTGGCCCTTCACACTTCTTGTAGTGCCTATTTGGCAATAAGCTGGCCTATAGCCTTACCTGCTTTTATGAGAATTATATGGGCTATTTAAGGGAGAATTTCTTCACGACATAGTAACTGGATTACCTCATATATATGCCTCTGATTCCTTAGAGTCATAAGAAGATTTTCAGGTAAGGAAGGCATTCTAGCAGATAGAGGAGTAGTAGGCCTTAGAGAAGATGGCGAGATTTAGATTTGACTAGAATTGAGGCCTTTTGATAGGTCAAATGGCACTAAACTAGCTGCTTTCCACCCACTTCTTAATACTGCCAGAGTTATAAAGATGTCTCGAATCAAATTATAGTACTTACAAAGTAGTGCTTCTTAATTGGGGCTATATCATCAAGATAGGATATCTCTTAGATCTGGTGTTGATACTAGTTCTTAATAGATAAGAAAATGCCCAAATCAAGTGGCTGAAGGAGATGAGAAGAATGTGGTAGCAGGAAGATGAGGCAAATATTGTTTATATAGCATTCATATAGGAAGTCAATGCTTATATGACTGCCATGCCCATCTATAAGGAGAATTCGATAGTTTCCAGGTTCTGGCTTTGTCTCTAGGAGAAATACTATATGAAGCTACTAATATACAATATCTATTGAGGTCCAGGCATTTTCTGATATTATATAAAGCCAATCTGGGATATCTGCAGTATCACATATGCTTTGTGGATTCTTCCCCTTAAAGATAATTACTAGCTGGATCTTTGCACTAGACGTACTAATCATCTCTAGTATAGTCACCTACTTATGATTCTCTGGTATTTGAAGATAAATATGCTTTTTCTTAGCCTTTGCAAGGACTTGGGAGTTCATATAGATACCTAAGCCAATCCCATGCTTATCTATGTTCCAGATATTCTCAGGTATAACACCATACTGGGCCCGGGTCCTCTCAAAGCAGTTATAGAACTCTTGGATAGCCTCAGGCTAAGTATTCTGGATTCTTTTGGCATCAATCCTTCATCCAATATAAGAAGTAACCTCAGTATTATGCTTGATAAATTTTGAGACCCATACCTTCCCAAGAGGAACTGTATCACCATTTATTCAAAGGATTTGCTCTGCCATCTCTCATGCCCTTATATATAAGGGTCGAAACCCTTAAGAATCTTATTCAATTATCCACTCAGCAAGGAATTGCTCTTAGGCTGGAGTCAAACACTACCATAGTTCTTAACTGGCATATTGATTTGTTGTGCCAGCTCTTCAGTCATGGAGGGTAGTCAAAGGGATTCCATATGCCTTTGCTGCAGGCTCATAGGGAGCTAATTTTGCCAGATTCCAAATCAGCAAGTGCCATTTAATAGAATGCTTACAAGAAGCCATATTGATGATGAGGTGGTTAAGAAATCACATTGAATTCGAGATGTTTTGGATCTTGACACAGTGTTCAGATGCTGGGGTGTTCGGAAGGGTGGGTGCCGGTCTTACTACCTACCTACCTACCTAGGTACCTAACTGCTTGACATGTATCTCAAGATGCGTGAATCACTGACAGTGGCGATTTGTGAGGAACAAGCAAGTTGAAAGAAAACGAACAAGTTGCAGACTCGGATATTTTAGATCATTTTCAACTTGAGTACCTTTCCCTGGACAGAAGTGACAAGGGGAGGAAGATGAGCATCTCCAGGAAAAGAAGCCACAAAGAAATATCCTCTTCTTTCTCGTTCGCGGGTTGACGAGTGCAAAATATTTTGTATAATTGTCACAGACAGAACACAATAAAAACTAAAAAACGGTAACAATGACTAAGATCCAAAACCAACCTCCTTCGGGTATCAACGCCTTGCTCTGTGCAGCCCTCCGGTGATCTGACGCCTACCAGTCATTTCATCATGATTGTTTCTAACAAATTGTTTTCCTCCAACTTCAATATCCCTGCTGATTTCCCGCCATTCCACCATATCCTCCGGCCATCTGTGGTTGCTGCGGTTGCGGTTGCGATTGTTGCTGCTGCTGCTGTTGCTGCTGCATCTGCGCCTGCAACTGGGGAAGGTCATTGAACCACGGGTGTCGTAGTGCCTCCGCCGCGCTGATTCGCATCTCCGGTCGCAATTGCAGCATCCGGCTGAGGAGGTCAAGACCGAGTTGATCAATCTGCGGGAGGATGAGTCTCAGATCTTGCGTGGCATATACGTGGAAGTTGGGCTTGTATTCGGGGAACTGAGAAATGCCAGGCCAGGAGCGTTCCGACGGAGTGCCCATCAGCCGGAAGATCTTCTGCAGTTGATCCTCGTTTGTTGTGCCCGGAAACAGCGGTCGTCCTGTGTACATCTCGGCCATGATGCATCCGGCGGACCAAATGTCAATGCTGGTGTTGTACGTCCTGCTACCCAAGAGCACATCCGGAGCGCGATACCAGAGTGTGACGACTTCGTTAGAGAACGTATTGACCGGGATGCCGAACGCTCGTGCCAGACCAAAGTCACCCAGTTTTAACTGACCCTTCTTGTTGATGAGGAGGTTCTGGGGCTTCAGATCGCGGTGGAGGACCCGGTTCTCGTGGCAGAATGCAATACCTCGCAATAGCTGATGCATGAACGACTTGATTGTGACGTAGTCCAGTTGGCCGTGGTCCCCTCTTGAATCCATGTATTTCTTCAAATCCTTGTCCATGTATTCGAAAACGAGCATCAACTTGTTTTCCGTGTGGATCACGTCGTAGAGCGATACGATGCTTTCATGTTTGAGCTCCTTCATCAAGGAAATCTCTCGGATAGCGGTCGACGGCGTGCCTTCCTCGGAATCGAGATGGATCTCTTTCAGGGCGACCATCTCACCCGTCTGGCGATTCCGGCCTTTGAAGACCTGCAGGGGGTTGTGTTAGCCGAAGGGAAGGGATACGGTGGACAGCGTCGAAGGGTCATCTCGTCCACGTACAGTCGCATAGGTACCCTCACCAAGCTGGAAACAAGTTAGTTCAACAGCACAGAAACCGGAGACGAGGGTCAGAAGCAGATCGCGTACCTTCTCCAGCTGCTGGAAGGAGCTTGGTTGTGCCTTGTCCATCGTGCGGGAGCGCGTTCTGGGAGGCCTAACCGGGAGATTCGGCGGGGTTGATGCGTGGGAAGGGAAGAGGAACGAGCTGGGAGCGACGAGAGACGAAACAATATTCTGGTAACTGTCCGGTTTGGATGCTTTTATGCTCTGATTGTCCATGTCCGACGAAGTAGAGCCTGCTGGAGCCCCGCGCCTTTGACTGGCGCCAACTGGGTCCCAAGGAGAGCACAGCGCGGATGGAAACCCACCAGCGCGCCTAAGACATGGAAGGCGAAAATAGGCACGGCGTCTAATCGTCTGCCAATCGCATGCCGAGATCCGAGCATCGCCGCTCCCGATGCCTTCGCCGCACCCTTACGTGGTGACTGTAAGGACCATATTGAGGGCTATTTTTAATGCTGTCAAGGGTCTTTATTGAATCATGGTTCACATCCCTGGGTTCATAGAGCGGTTGTGGCAAAGGGAATGGTCGGAGGCCGCAGTTTACTTCACCAGGTCAATGTGATAGGTATACGAATCACAGACTCGGGTCCTATCTGTTATCTGGTTGCGATATGGCCAGCAACTCTATCTATCTGATTGGGGGTAATCTAGATGCGACTTCGGGAAGCACTAACTCGGACCTGTGGTCACATCGTACATGGTTTTGTATATACCTCTCTTCCTGTAGGTTTCCAAAGATCAAGGATTCATTGCGTACGCCGCCAACGTTGATGATCCCGATAGCCATGCCCCTCTTGTGCGCTCGTTCAACCAACCTCCACGCAGAGTAGGTCGCCAAACTACTGCCCAGGACCAGAAGCCTCCCAGCATCATCAATGGCCTCCTCCGCAGCCGCCCGGACCGCTGGATCGGTGGATTCCCCAAACATGATGACGGCCGGCTTTAGGATTCCTGCATTGGAGGACGGGGACCATGCGCCGTCACTTTCAACCTCTACTCTACCTCGGGTGCCGTCCTTGAGCAAGGGCGGATCTTCGAGACAATGCGGACAGGCAGGATATCGAAACTTCGAATAAGGAGCTTTGGGAAGGTCCACATCTCCGTCAGGATTGAGCTTGAGTCCCCTGCGTCGCTGTTCTTCCGGATTGTTTGTGTCTAGAGCCCCAGATTCTAGCATCTCGTTCAGGAATTCCGCCCATGCGGGGTTCAGCTCCGTTAAGGACTTCTGGAAATCCTCTCGTGGGAACAATCGTTGGCAATTGATGCAGATCACCGATCGGAGGAAGCCGTGCAATTCAACCGTCGAGAGGTCCGGATGCGCGATTGAATGGAAAGAATCAACATTCTGTGTCACGACAGAGCTGATATACCCCTTCCTAGCCAAATCCCTGATGGCCCAATGCGTCGAATTCGGCTTTGCTTTCGCGAGACCCGGCCATCCTATAAAGCTTCGGGCCCAGTATCGCTTGCGCGCCTCATGCCGGGTCACGAATTCATGGAAATACACGGGCCTGTATGACTTGTTCCGAGTGTAGGTGCCGTTTTCTCCTCGATAGTCGGCCAAGCCAGATGCTACAGATATCCCGGCGCCGGTCAGGAGAACGGTCTGGTCATTCCGTCCCACATCGACTCCCTGGAGAAATGGTGAAGGGGGCGCGGAGAAGAAGTCAGCAATGGCTTCAATTGCGCCAGCAATTGTACTCGCGCTTCTCGGGAAGACAATTGCTGGTGGCAATGGGCCCGTAAAGGGGATCCTCATCAGAGGCCGCGTCATCGAAGCATGGCCACAAGGAGATAACGGGGGATGCGAACAAAAGAGGAACGCCAAGAGAACGGCAGTGGCTTATTTCGTGGAAGCAAGAATGATGTCAGCCTTTTCCCCAACACTCCCAATACAATATCCTCCATGACAGTATACAGTATTTCTGCTAGCTTCATCCAGATGACGCAAGCAGCCTTGTAAGCACATTGAAGACGCGTCTTTGGAGTGGCGTGTATATATTAAAAGACTGAAGTTGGGTTGGGATTGCGTAGTAGTAATGCGGTGACTAAATTTAGCTTTGCCCTGCTGCCATTGGCCACCACCAAGCTCGAAACTGTCGATTGAGACTCTTCCAACTCAAGCACACTTTACGAGGTCAAACTCTTTGCCTGAGGTACGCATCTGTCCAAAAAGAAGGCCTGGAGCCTGTAGGGAGCTTCGCTGGCGGGGTACCCTGAGGGTGTTGGGCAGGCTGCCAAGCTCGGAAGGTCAGCGCATGTCGGCTCGATTCCTCCCGCCATGAGCCTGCATTATTATTACTCCGTAACCACGTACAATCAGGCCACCGCGCAGACATTTTTATCGAGAGCAGGCCCAACCTGTGCAACCCTCGCTTGCATCTGCGCTGATCGTTATGGGCTTCCTGTCATCCGGGCAAAAAAGGCTCAAAAGAACACCCTGGCCTGAAGATTGACTGTGTGTCAGAGCCCCATTTGGCATCCTCATGCCGCTAACGCAGCCCCTGCGGTGCAGGAGCCAGCTATCGCCGGCACTTTACAACCTCCGCGGTCTCAGCAACCGGCACACGCCGCTACAGTTACGCCAGTCTCGAGTGTTTCGTACCGCTGCTGTCTCGCGCATAAATCGTCGCGTGCCTGGGTCCCGATTAATATCGCCAGGCTTTCTACTTCCTCCTTCCTTACACCTCCCGACCGTCTCTCCGCTGATGGCGATCCAGACGAGGCACCACGCCGGCCACGGGCATGGCCACCACCACCACCACCACCATCATCATGATAATGTCTACTTGATTTCGAAGGACAAGAAGGATGCCGGGGTGCGGATAACCCGCATTGGCTTGGTAGTGAACCTGGCTATGGCAATTGGGAAATTTATTGGAGGCTACGTTTTCCATTCTCAAGCCCTGGTGGCCGATGCATACCATGCACTCACGGATCTGGTCTCCGACTTCATGACATTGGGAACGGTGGCCTGGTCACTCAAGCCACCAACCGAGAGATTTCCCAATGGGTATGGCAAAATTGAGAGTCTCGGTGCCCTCGGAGTCAGCTCGCTGTTGCTCTGCGGTGGTGTGTTCATGGGTTTGAACGCGGGAGAGGTCCTTCTGTCCCAATTCTTTCCAGAGGCGTTTGAGGCTCTCGCTCACTCAGGACTTCTTGGCCATGGTCACTCCCATGGACACAGCCATGGAGTGGAAGCTCTGGGTCCCAATGTCAATGCGGCATGGCTGGCAGGGGGCTCAATTATCGTCAAGGAATGGCTATATCGAGCTAGTAAGTCCTTCCTATGCTTATTCCAACCCTAAGGCGAAGATGCTGACCTCGGTGTCTTTTTTTTTGTCTTACAGCAATGAAGGTTGCAAAAGAACGCAAGTCCTCCGTCCTGGCCTCGAATGCCGTTCATCATCGGATCGACTCTCTCACCAGCATTGTCGCTCTGGTGACAATCGGTGGTACCCACCTTTTCAGTGATGCGTCATGGCTCGATCCGGTCGGGGGTCTGATCATCTCGTTAATGGTCATCCAAGCGGGATGGGAAAACACTCGAGCTGCTCTGTTGGAGCTCGCAGATACCACAGTGGACAACGAGATCAAATCATCTGTGCGCAAAGCCGCATCCAAGGTACTCGCCGCAGCTCCAAGCGGAGAGGAGGTTGAAATCCGGGATGTTCAAGGCATGAAATCGGGTCAGAACTATCTCATGGAGGTCGAGCTGGCAGTGCCAGGTTCTTGGCCGATCAATCGTTCCCGTGAGATCGAGGAGATCCTACGGGAAGGAGTCGGATCCCGTGTCCGAGGTGTACGACGAGTAAAAGTCCGCTTTGTTCCCCAAGAAGAGAAGGGGATCAGCTTTACGGACGAGTTCATTCCTCCGGAGGTCAGCCCGCGAAGCAGTCCTGAACCGGAAGATTCAGAAAACCACCACCACCATGATGATGACCATCATGATCACTCCCATGACCACGAGAACAACGTGCATAAACGCCGTTGACAATGATGTAGGGTGTTCTTCTCGGCTTCCACCGCGCCTAGACGCGGAGATAGAACCATCATTGCTGCCCTCATCCCACCCAGTCCAGATACCCTTTTGAAGTCGACGAAGATGACGCAGAAAAGCCTAATAATTTATAGAGCAGCCAGCGAAGAACGGGTACGACGTACCCACAGTCCTCCGGCAGCCATTCCTCATCTCGGGAAGGACAAGTACCACGTCGTAGGAGGGGTGGTGTCCTTCGGTTATTTTCCGTGCCGCCACACGTGGTGTCTCTTATTCGGCCATCCAAGCAACCGGCTCTATGCGCGACATTTTTTAGAATTTTGGCTGGTCCGTTTTCAATATTCATTATTCAATTATTCGATGTTCATGTACAGTACATTACAGGATATGGGAAAATGCAGCAGGTACTTCTAGGAATTAGCTACATCTCTTACTGCGAGTTTTAAATTCTAGAGGTGCATCGATGTGTTTGTCCAACAGCTAGGTACGCGGGCAACTTTCCCTCCGGCCGGTTAAATTCAGAGGTCGGTTGCTTACCCGAGACGCCTGCGGGCCCCGCAGACATGCCACCTGACATCACCGTCTGAGCATTCAGCATGAAATAGTGGCATGCACGGCTGTCTAGATCTCTGATACCAGTATTGGTCCTTTGAGTATTTACATCGTCTTCAGTTCATTCCTTGTCATCTCAAGGACATCATCTTTTATTCTCATTTTTTTTTTCTTTCTGACAGGATAAATAATAACGGAATCGGGTATTGCACCAGAACATAATTATCTCTTGTAGGACGAACAGTAGCACAGTACAAGCTCAGGGTAATTTAGCCATTCAATCGGGATCCATCTTGTTGACACTTCACCGGCCTAGAACTTGTACCTCGTGCCCCTCTTTCTTCGTCTACTTTTATTTAGATCGCCCTCTGGACTCTATCTAACTCTTTGCTTCCGCTGTCTCGCTCGCACTCTACTACTCTGTCCTTGCTCGACCGATAGGCAAGCTTCGGACCTCCCTACCCCCAGCGGCCATGGCATCCAACGGGGGTCCCCTGTACATTGGGTTTGACCTCTCGACCCAGCAGCTCAAGGGTCTCGTGGTCTCATCGGACCTGAAGGTCGAATATGAGGCTAAATTCGATTTCGATGCCGACTCTCGCGGGTTCAACATCAAGAAGGGGGTCATGACCAATGAGGCAGAACATGAAGTGTTCGCACCCGTCGCTATGTGGCTCCAGGCACTGGATGGGGTACTGAGCATGCTCAAGGGCCAGGGACTGGACTTCCGCCGCGTGAAGGGTGTCAGTGGTGCAGGGCAACAGCACGGAAGCGTCTACTGGAGCCATGATGCCGAAAGACTGCTTCAAAGCCTGGATAAGGACAAGACGCTAGAGGAGCAGCTCGAGGGAGCATTCTCGCATCCGTTCAGCCCCAATTGGCAGGACGCCAGTACGCAGAAGGAATGCGACGAGTTCGATGCTATCCTGGGAGGTCCAGAAGCGCTTGCAGAGGCAACGGGGAGCAAGGCGCACCATGTAAGTGCTTTGGGACGAACCATAAGATTTGTGACTTAGTTGGCTGATGAGGATGATGTTGTCTCCGCCATTTTAGAGATTTACGGGTCCCCAAATCCTTCGATTCCAGCGGAAATACCCGGAACAATATAAGAAGACGTCTCGAATCTCTCTTGTCTCTTCCTTCTTGGCATCAATTCTCCTTGGGCGGATTGCCCCATTCGATATTTCCGATGTTTGTGGAATGAACCTGTGGAACATCAAGAAAGGTGCCTACGATGACCGCTTGCTGGAGCTTTGCGCGGGTTCTTTCGGTGTGGAGGACCTGAAACGAAAGCTTGGAGATGTGCCACAAGATGGAGGGCTCCATCTGGGCAAGATTGCCAGGTATTTCGTCGAGCGTTATTCCTTCAACCCAGACTGCATTGTCATTCCGTCGACGGGAGACAACCCGTCCACTATCCTTGCTCTACCACTTAAACCGTCGGATGCGATGGTTTCGCTTGGAACGTCGACTACTTTCCTCATGTCTACTCCGAACTACCAACCCGACCCAGATACCCACTTCTTCAACCACCCGACCACGCCGGGATTGTACATGTTCATGCTCTGCTACAAAAATGGAGGGCTCGCTCGGGAGCAGGTGCGCGATGCTATTGATGAGAAGGTGGGCAAGGACAAATCCGCGGGACCATGGGCCAATTTTGACAGGGCCCTGCTCGAAACACCTGCCCTGGGTCAGAAGACCGAATCCGATCCGATGAAGATGGGTCTTTTCTTTCCCCGACCGGAAATCGTGCCCAACGTCCGCGCAGGGCAATGGCGGTTCAATTACAACCCCAAGGATCAGAGCTTGACCGAGTCCGACGCCGGTTGGGATCGGCCGTTGGATGAAGCGCGTGCCATTGTCGAGAGTCAGATGCTTTCTCTCCGTCTCCGATCGCGAGGGCTCACGCAAAGCCCCGCGGAAGGCCTTCCCGCTCAGCCGAAGCGGGTGTACCTTGTCGGGGGAGGATCCCGAAACAAGGCCATCGCCAAGGTCGCTGGCGAGATCCTGGGCGGTTTTGACGGAGTGTACAAGCTCGATGTCGGAGAAAACGCGTGTGCCCTGGGTGCGGCCTACAAGGCTGTGTGGGCCATCGAGCGACAGCCCGGCCAGACCTTTGAAGATCTCATCGGGAAACGATGGAAAGAGGAGGAATTTGTCGAGAAGATCGCGGATGGATATCAGAAGGATGTTTTCGAAAAATACGGCATTGCCGTGGAAGGGTTTGACAAGATGGAGAAGCAGGTCCTGGAGCAGGAATCGAGCAAATCAGGGAAAACCGTCCACGATTAACTTATATCTAGGTAGTTATAAATAAATGAAATGACCTTGATGACGCCAGTAGTTTGGATGGTTTGTCTGTGCGGAATGGGGTCCCACGTGATAGAGACACCTGCATGCCGTTGAACGCGGTCGCTGTGAGTGTAAACCCTCTGTCAATCAATAAATTATGCGTAGTCCTCCAGGGATAATAATCATAGTATTAAAAGGTTGTTATTAAAAAAAACCCCCTTGGATGATGTTGATTCTTCTTCGTATTCATGCCGAATTCCAGGTAAATAATAAATAATATGTTCTGCCAACCAGTGTGGCGCATTATTCTTAGGGCGTGCAGCCTGGGGCACGTCCACCGTTGCCCTTTTGGGCAGCCGTCAACCGTTCCAATGCGGGCGCCAAGGGCATACTTTCCACAAAAAAACAACAGCTGACAAAACACACACCTTTGTGCGTACTCCATAGTAAACCTGATTCCCCTCCGGTTCGTTTTTTCTGGCGATCGGCAAGATATTTCTTCCGCCGTGGCTGGGTCTAACAGTAGCAGTCCCTCGTCACCGCCCGAGAAGAACTCCTGTAAACTAACTCCCATGGTTCGGTGACTTGCCTCGCTATGAGATGATCCTTCCCGTCGATGGTTTTGAAAACAACGCCCACTTGCCACACCGCACCCCTAGCATTCTACTGAGTCATTCCTGATATTCATCGCCTTTAGAGTCCGCCCGACTCGACAAGGCAGCTTGGCTGGTCGAAGATGGAGGATCAGGTAAAGATTTTGTTCCAGCGTCGTGTGTGATGCTGTTGCATCTCACCGCAGCCCCGCCCCCTCCGTCATCGGGCCCTTTGCGCACAGTGACAGCGGTGCACTAACCAGAGCGTCTGGACAGGTAGCAAATGCCATCGAGATTGCCTGGAACCCTTCCTCAGACCAAGCCATCAAAGCGCAGGCCTTCGACTACCTCAACCAGCTCCGCTCGGACCCGTCGGGATGGCAAGTCTGTCTGTCCATCTTCACCAAGACCCCACGTCACTCCGAGGTCGTCCGCCATGTCGCTCTGGAAGTGGTCAATAGCGCAGCTCAGGCGGGTCTGATTGACCTCCAGGGGTTAGGGTTCGTCAAGGACAGCTTGATGGCGTACTTGCATCAGGTCTACGGAAGTGAAGGGGCGACCTCCGATCCCGCCAATATCCAGAACAAGATCGCCCAGACCATAACGTTCTTGTTCTCTGCGCTCTACGGAAGCGGATGGGAAAGTTTCTTCGATGACCTTTTAAGCCTGACGAGCAAAACTCGGTCCTCGAACCTGCGCGACAACCCCCTCGGAATCGTCTTCTATCTTCGAGTCATAAACTCGATTCACGATGAGATTGGCGATGTCCTGGTATCGCGATCTCGTGCGGAGCAGGACAAGGCAAACACCTTGAAAGATCTGATTCGGCAGAGGGACGTACAAAAGATCGCCAACTCCTGGCAGGAGATCTTGTCGCAGTGGCGAGATGGGAACGATCAGATAGTGGAAATGACGCTCAAGGCCATTGGCAGTTGGGTCAGTTGGATTGATATCGGTCTGGTTGTGAATCAGTCAATGTTGGACCTCTTGTTTCAGCAGCTGTCTCGGGCCCAGAAGGCGGACCTGAGGGAAGGAGAAGAGAAGGTGCGGGATGCTGCCGTTGACGTATTTACCGAGATCGTCGGCAAGAAGATGAGGCCGGAGGATAAGATCAATATGATCATCTTCTTGAATCTAGACAACATCGTCACCCGCCTTTCCAACAGCCCTCCACTACACGATAATAGGTTCACCTTTAAGTACGATACAGACCTCGCTGAAACGGTGGCGAAGCTAATAAATATCACCGTCATCGATATCGTTCGTGCATTGGACAATGATGCTGTCGATGTTCAGACAAAAGAGAAGGCGAGCGGCCTTCTTCAATCCTTCCTTGCGCACGTCCTTCGATTCTTCTCTGATGAATACGATGAGATCTGCTCGACGGTTATCCCCTGTGTGACGGAGCTCTTGTCCTATTCCAGAAAAGTGTCCAAGTCGAATCCGGCCGTGAGCGCTCAACATTCTACAATGCTGCTACCGATATTGAAGGCCATAATCGCGAAGATGAGATATGATGAGACTTCTTCATGGGGCGATGAGGATGAGCAAACCGATGAGGCCGAGTTTCAGGAGCTCCGGAAAAGACTACACGTTCTGCAGCAGATCATTGCATCGGCTAATGAGCAACTGTACATGGATGCCATCTCAGAGGTTGTCGGCAGAACATTTGAAAATCTACGTCAGTCCGGGGGCCAATTGGACTGGCGCGATCTCGATCTCGCCTTGCATGAGATGTTCTTGTTCGGTGATCTTGCTGTCAAGTCCGGCGGACTGTACACCAAGAACAAGCCAAACAATGCTGCTGCTGAGAGACTGATAGAGATGATGCTGAGGATGGTTGAATCTGGTATGTCTTTTTATGCTCAGAATGGCTTCAATGTTTCCCTGCTAAGGTGTTGTAGATATCAGGTGGTTCACCCATCCGGCAACTCAGCTGCAGTATATGGAAATCTGCGTCCGCTACAGTTCTTTCTTTGAACATCACACCCACCTTATTCCTGGCGTCCTGGAGAACTTTCTCCAACTTGTTCATCATCCTGTCAAGAGGGTTAAAACTCGATCCTGGTACCTGTTCCAACGCCTAGTGAAACATCTCCGATCTCACATCGGTAACGTTGCCCAAACGGTCATCGAGGCTTTGGGTGATTTACTGGTCATCCGAGCCGAAGTTCCATCTGAAGGATCCGATGCGGATGAGATGTCCTCCGAAGACCATGAAAGCTCGGCCGATGCTGTGTTCAACAGTCAGCTCTACCTCTTCGAAGCTGTCGGTTCGATCTGCTCGACTGCTGCTGTTCCGGTGGACAAGCAGGTTGTCTATGCTCAGTCAGTGATGAACCCGATCTTCGTTGACATGGAGAGGAATCTGGGAGCTGCCAAGTCGAATGATGAGAGGGCATTATTGCAAATCCATCACGACATCATGGCCCTCGGAACTCTTGCCCGAGGCTTCTCAGACTGGATGCCAGGAGTCAACACCCCTTCGAGTACTCCACCTGCCCCTGAAGTCTCGGAAGCCTTTGGTCAGGTGGCGGAGGCGACCCTGGTTGCTCTTGAATCACTGAAGACATCTTTCAATATAAGGACCGCGGCAAGATTCGCGTTCTCACGACTGATCGGAGTTCTTGGGTCGAGGATCCTTCCCCAGTTGCCGAGATGGATCGATGGGCTGTTGACGCAAACATCTTCCAAAGACGAAATGGCATTGTTCTTGCGACTGCTAGATCAAGTTATCTTTGGCTTCAAAACCGAGATATATAGCATCCTCGACACCCTTCTCACGCCCTTCCTTCAGCGAGTGTTCCAGGGGATTGCGGATCCAACCAGGGGCACAGATGACGAAATTCAACTCGCGGAACTGAAGCGGGAGTATCTGAGCTTCTTGCTTGCACTTTTGCACAACGATCTGGGCTCTGTGATCATCAGTCAAGGTAAGAAGATTTGCATCCTATTCATTCGCCTTCAATTTGGCGGTATGATACTAATGAGCGCAGCAAACCAATCCATCTTTGAAACGGTTATTTCCACAATCGAACACTTTGCCAAGGATGTTGACGACTTCACGACCGCGAAGATGGCCTTTTCGGTGCTGACGAGAATGGCTAGTTCTTGGGGAGGTCCAGACATTGCCACCACTCAGGCGAACGGGGTCTCCACGACTCAGACTGCACTTCCAGGTTTCAATCAATTCATGTTTACGCGCTTCTCACCGCTGTGCTGGGCGCTCCCAAGTACACCGTCATTCAACCCGAAGGATGCCCAGGCGAGGCAGGTCCTTGCCGAAGCCGGAGGGTTGCAGCAAACCATCTACTCGAAAACGGGCGCGGAATACACCGAATACCTTCGCACTAGAGAACTTCCCAGTATGGGAATGGGTGCCGATCTGATCGACGAATACTTAAACGCCTTGACTCAATTGGACACGAAAGGTTTCCGGGCGTTCTTTCAGGTTTGTTGCCGACGTTTCTTCCTTATTTTATTCTGTGCTGTAGGCTAATACATGAGCACAGTCATTTATCCAGCGGTTAAGCGCATAATATGACATTTATATTACCACTCTCCTCCCTGAAATCACGACATTCAAAACTTTGATTTTTTTTTTCTTTAGATTCCCCTGTTTTTTACATCTGATCTTGATGAGCTGATCCTCCATGCATGTCCTATGCCATTGTTGACCCCTGTTTGATATCCACTTATTCATCTGCCTTTTCCCTTCTCCGACGTAGATAGGTATCATGTGCATTCGCGGGCGTTTTCCATACAAGCGCCATCTTTTTTTCATCATGCTGTTTGTCAGACGTGCGGATCAGCCACCAGGGATTTCAGCGGAATCTTTTCAAGCAAGAAAGAAGCTTATTATAAAAAAAAGAATAAAAACAGCAGAGCCTTGGTGAAAGGAGACGACACGATTACGAAACGCAGCAAAAAAAGAAAAAGGAAAATAAGGAAGAAAAAAAAAAGGGAATGGAGGAACGGAGGAAATTTTTGGGAGGAGCCTTAGTTTATACGTATGTAGCCATCAATCTACCAATAGATCGATTGAGGAAATATCATCCAGTTTATCTTGTATGCTCTGCAAGACGGTTTTCATATACATATCTCCCTGCATAACCATATATGACTGCGACTGGGCGACGGTATGATTGATTGATTGACATATGCCGCCTTATTCGGTCACCTGACGGAGCCGCTGAGGGAGCTGCAGGGTGCGAGGCGAGACGAGTCGATAGGAGAGGACCGGAGCCAGCAAGCAGCTGGGAAACTGGGCTTGCACCAGTCAAAAAGATGAGTGCTCAGACCAATATGAAAGAGATGGTCCTGTGTTAGAGGCTGAGCACCTGCGAAATTTGGGTATCAACCAATGGTTCGAACCTTCCAAATGCAGAACGGGCATCCCATCAAGCGATGATGGTCCTCGCAAGCCCGGGAAGAAGATAATGTAAGATCTTTCTCACTGTCCCTCCAGCTCCCAGTTTTCTTTCATTCCAGCCAGGTCAAGGTGTTTCCCTCTTGTTTAATCCCGCCTGAGATCATTCAACTGCTCCTTTCCAGGGGAGCAGATGCGAATGCCCCCGCAGGTTCCAGAGGTCAATGGATGACGGCCCCGCAACACGCCGCGAAAATCGGCGAGTTCGAAGTCGTTCAACTTCTGATTCAAAACGGAGCGGACATCAACGCTCCTCCAAGCCCGCATCAGGGGAGGACTGCTCTTCAAAGCGCGGCCGAAAACGGGCACTCGGAAATAGTTCGATATCTCCTGAAATGTGGTGCCGATGTAGACGCCTCAGCAGCTCATTCACGCAGTGTTACAGCCCTAGAAGGAGCCGCCATTAAAGGCAATGCGAGGATCGTGATCATGCTGCTCCAGCTGTGGAAGATGGTCGAACTGCCATCGAGGGGCAGCGGAGAACGGACGAGTGGATATATCGCACCTCCTGTGAGATGTTTCTCAGACGTAGCCTGGGAATATGCTTGAGCAATGAGTCTTTCTGTCTCTTCAAAGCCTACTTACTATGGTCTGCACAGACTTTGACGTTTGCCATGGAACTCCACGACTTACGACCTGAGGATAGTGATTGCGTTCCAACCATGGAACGGCATCTTAGATCGAGACGGGATATATCTGTCGCTGAACATAGGGGCTATGTAGTGACAGTGTGCAAGACGGAAGTTAAGGTTTTTATATAATAAAGACACCTAATATTGTATACTTGTGGAAGGGTGCTGATATAAAGTATATAAGAAGCCGCGTTTCAGTTTTGACTAATGTATATATATATATATATTTATATATGTCCTAAATAACGGATCTTATATTCGGAGTTTTGTTCGTGGTGGACGAAGAAGCGTCTCTACTAAGTTCCAACGGTCAGGTCAGAACACGAGCACACACAATGCAAGAATGCAAGGAGTGCAAGGAGTCGAGAAAAAAAAATAAATATCTGGAAGTGATAAATGATCCTGATATCAATCATATTTCACTCTTTTATACAGGTATATATCATTATCTTTTTATAGAGAAGAGAAAATGACAAAAGACAAGGAGGGAGCAGAGAGACGCACTATGCAAACAGATACTTGGCTGCGTGCTCGATGTGGTCGTCGGAGAAGGTGGCCATGAAGTAATAGCTGTGGTCGTAGTCAGGCTGGTAGCGCACGTTGACGCCCTCGACGCCGGCCTCCTTGGCGGCCTTTTCGAAGTTTTCGGGCAGGAGTTGGCCTTGCTTGTAGAAGTTGTCGCCGGTGCCCTGGATGAAAATTAGAATAGATTAGCTTTCAGCTTGTCCTTTTCCCCCTTTTCTTTTCTCCTCCCTCCCTCTCTCTCTCTATTCTTTTTTTTTCTTGGTCTGTTCAGTTTGATGATGACGTACCACATCAATAAGCACATCCAACCGACCCTTCCACTGCTTCACCAGCTCAGTGGCATCATGCTCCTTCCACTTGTCCAGCCGGTCCTCGCCAAAGTATCCCTTGAACGCCTTCTGACCCCACGGGCAGTTGATGGGGTTGGCAATCGGAGCAAACGCCGAGACGGACTTGTATTTGCCTGGGTTTTTCAAGAACTGTAGCAAAGAAGAATCGTTTTTAGCAAAAGGACGTATTACTGATGTCAATAGAAGGAATGTGTACGGGAAGACATACCAGTGTAAGAGCTCCATGGCCACCCATGCTGTGGCCCGTGATGCTGACACGAGTCGGGTCGAGTTCCTTGAATGCGGCGAAGACAGTCCGTGGCAATTCCTCTGTTATGTAGCTGTACATGTTGTATCCCTTGTCGTACGGGGGCTTGATGGCATCGACGTAGAAGCCGGCTCCGGTGCCAAAGTCCCACGAGTCATTCTCTCCTTCGATGTTCAGTCCGCCTGGAAGAAGTAAACGGGGTGGATCAGTAAGACATATCCCTTTCCTTGCGTTTCCTGCTGATAAAGAGAAAGGCATCGACACATACGAGGGCTGGTATCCGGGTACAGCACCGCAATCCCCTTCTTGCTCGCGCCGTGCTGGAAGAAGCCCTTCTCAGAACAGTTCTCCGCCGTGCAGGTCAGACCAGACAGGTAGATGAGGACGGGCACTTTTTGCGACGGATTCTGAATCGCCTGCGGCGGCAGGTACAGGTTGAAGTTCATCTCGCAGTTGGTGGTGGTCGCCTGGTGGGAGAGCTTGAGCAGCCTGCCTCCAAAGGAGGCGATGCTCGCCTTGGTCGTGACGGACATCTTCGACGATAAAAACTTCAACGAGCGATGGAAGGTGTAGGAATGACCAAAGTGTAGAAGATTGGACTCACGATAAGAGATAATTGACAATGGTGATGGTGAAAATCCGGCAAGCTTGCTCTGTTTTACCCTTGATGTAATCGAGTGGAGCAAAGCCGTGAGGGGCAGCCATGAGGGGATGAGGGGCACCAACAAGTCATCTTTCTTTCTCCATTCGTCCCCTCATCGAGACGCTTCCCGACAGTCCTGGATCCGAGAAACATACGGAATGTTATTCTGTTTCAAGCAAAGAGATGCATGCTACGGAGTTGTCAGTTTATTGTGGGGCTGCATTGTGATCTCCGACCATAGGAGAGATGTCTAGAATAGAGTATGTACGTCTATTATTAATACTATTCAACGCAACAAGTAAAAAGGGTTATCCCTCTAGCCATTCTTTGTCAGTAACTGTAACATCAAAAGTCCCCTGTCCCAACGCCAATACCCATAACCACATCAACGCCGAGTTCTACCCAAACGCCTATGGACTCAGATACACAGGAATACCATAGATCACTGGCGCTGCCCCATTCAAGTACTTCAACAGACAAGCATCTCGAGACTTCGCAACCGCTTCATCAAGGGCAACATCTTGACTAGGCTCGACAACTGCCTTCATAGCACCCGGTTTCCTCTTCGAGCTTCTGGATTTGATATCCTTTGCCGCAGGTTCTTCGATATCGCAAGGCTTGTTCCCCTGAATCAGACCCCATTTCTCAAAAGTGCATTTCGCAAATCGATCGATGTCCTTGTCCGTCACATCCCAGAGAGTAGCCACCAGAGCAGGAGTACCCGCGTGCATGTAATTCATCGGCGTCCCATAGGGCTCCAGCTCGCCAGCTTCTGTCAGAGAGCCGCTGCTACAGCCCATGAGGAATGTAACTGCGCATTGATCGAGCCGTTTGATCGTGCGACCGCGGATGTATTGAGCACCGCTGCCGTGGCCAAAGTAGAGAAATAGGCTTTTATTCTCCAACGCTGTCTTGAACTCTTCTTCGGTCGGACTCCGATTGACAATGGCAGACCACCCCTTCATATTGGAAAAATCTTCTTCAAAAGTGCTTTGCGTTGTCATCAGGTCTCCACTAGGATTGAGGATATACGCCCCGTTGCAGCGATCAATTCGGAAATTGTTGGGCAAATCCTCCGAAGCAGTTGGTCGGAGACGAAGAATCCTATCGCGCAGACATTCCAGAGATGGCACACGGGAAACAGGAAGCCCTTGCAGACACGGCAATGACTCCCATGGAAACAAGTGGAGAGCCTTGTCCAGGATCAGGATGGTATGGTTTGGCCGCATGGGATCCGATTCGCGTCGGGCGGCTTCATGGTAACTCCTCAGGGCATCGAGAGTGTCGACAACCATCATATCGAAATCAATCTCGTCGTACGCATTGCGTTCCCCTTGGAACTGCAGAATATCGACGACAAAGTAAAGCAAGTCCATGATGGAGTCCTCCGGGTTCTCGTGGTCATCAAGGCCCCGAAGGCCGACAAAGAGCTCGAGCACATTTTGGTGAAGCTTGACCTTATCTCCCTTGTTGTTACCGGCCTTGCGTCGCGAGGGAAGATGTTTATCCAGGATGTTTTCAAACGACTTTGCGAACCGTAACAGCAGCTCAGAATCCCGAGTGGCAGCGAAAATGCCACGAAAGCCACCTAACCAGACGTTTTCCATGTTGCATAGCAGGGTTTCTAATCGTCGATCAAGCGACTCACGAATGGCCCACCACTCCTTCTTTGAATTCCTGTCCACACGAGAGCGCGCATCGTGGGCACTCGCGTTGGCAAGTTTAATGATCTCCTTCATTTCCTGCTTGCCTGCGTCAAAGGTAAATTCATCATCTTCCTCTTCGTCGTCTTCATTGCCTCTTTTGAGGGGCAATCGTAAGAGGAACGGTGTGCTGCCACGACGAAGTTTTGAGATTACGAACTCAGTGCGGTCTGGATTAATGGAAACGGACACAACATTCCAGTTGGACGGCAAGATGTCGATATATTCCTCGGTAAACTTTGAAACAACATCCGTCGTTTCGAAGTCCACAACAGGTGACGTCGGCCAGCTTAGAGAGTCTGAGAAGCCAGCGAGTTGTTTGTCTATGTCGATAGCTACTCGCTCGCGTTCAAAGGCAGTGATACGACCAAGTTCTGTTATGGTTAGAAACTAATCCTAACACCCTGCAGTATAAAGACTCGATTTCGACTTACCATTAGTGTTAGCTGCAGCCAAAGATCCCTCATCCATGTGCCCAGGAGTTGTAGCATGCAAAAGCATAGAGATGCTGCCCGTCAAACGTGAAGCAGCATGGCTTTCTATTGTCGAGCCAAAGGCGGTAGCGCCCCTAAGAGTTTCACCGATAGAGATCTTAGCTTTTGACATGACGCTGGAGATGTCAGCTTCTTTCTTGGACGTCTTTGCAGTCCGTGAACGTGGCTCCCTAGTCGTGGCTTTCTGTTTTCTCGCGGACGAGGATTTCTTCGCTGCAGGAGACTTCACAACGTCCAGAACAGAAGTTTGTATTGACGGCACAGACAATGTTGATTCCGGTAAGACGCAGTAAACTGCATGAGTCGCAACACTTCTCAGCGAGTCCGCTAGAAGGTGCTCCATTTCTTCTATCTGCAACGAGATCTGAGTTCTTGTGGGAAGGGAGAATTGCTGAGCCAAGTTCAACACACGGATGGCTTCATCAAGATTCTGCGTGGCCAACAGATTGGTAGCCTGTTGTCGAATGATCTCAGTCCTGAGCTGCAGGATGGAATACGACTGAACTGAGCCAGCACGCATGTCTGCATCCTTATCCACCCTCGGACTGCTCTTTGAAGACGCCTTGGTTCTTCGAGTGCGGCGTGTTGAAGTGGAATCGCTTTCTTTGTTGGCACTGGGATTCTGAATCCTCATCTCGGCCATCTTCTCCTCAATCCCAAGGGCAGGAGGGGTAATACTCAGGGAAGCATCTAACTTGATTTCAGAAACCTCAGTGATGACCTTTTCAGCGTCACGCAGAACACGAAGAGCCTCGTCGTGACGTCCCTGTGCCCTACTCAGAGCAGCAAGGCTGGTTTTCAAAGTCACAATCTCGATGCTATTATCCATGTCCCGAGAAGTGTTGACCGCTGCATTCAGGAGATCCTTGGCTTCTGAGATATGATCGCCACGAATCCATTCGAGTCCTAGCTGTGCCTGACAAGCAACCGAGCGGACAGACGCATCGAGCGATTTATTTATCTTCAATGCTTGCTCTCCATAGTAAATGGCGTCTTGAAACAGACCATTATGGGCAGATAAGCGCATGAGATTGATTAAGCAGGAATGATGGGAGACGACATGGGTCCAAAAAATTGCGCCATCTGAGTAACTCCAAGCTGAAGACACAGTAGCGCCCGAGAGGTCAATGTTGGCTACTCCGTCAGTCACAAGATCAATCTCCGATTGCTCTTTTGCAACCTGCTCGGAATCTCTGTTTCTCCCGGATAAACGTTCCAATTTGGCCCAAAGCCTGGAACTCAGTCGCACAGATAACTTCGCAAAAAATAATGCGTTTTTCAATGACCCTTGGCCATGAGCAATCCGGGAATATAGAAGAGTCGCATCAATGACGATCCTCTCCCATGCAAGTTTCATTCGGCCGGATTCGGCAGTAATATCCTTTTGGCTTGACCTCGACTGATAAATGGCCTGAGCAGCCGAAAGAGTCTTTTCAGCTTTTGCTAATTCACCAATCTCGAGCAAATACTCCGCAAGGACCAAATTATAGAATACCAACGCGTAAGATGAGACGCTCTGGTTGTTGACATAGTGTCCAGCACGATCAAGAAGCGCAAGACATCTCCTGCAATTTCCGAGGCGACAGTATTGCAATGCACAGCGTGACAAGCCAAGAACAATGGCCGAAAAATCCTTGATAGACTGTAGCTCCATGACATGAAGAAGTAGCTCAGAAGTTGCTAAGTTGAGTTTCCACAATCCGCGAGCTTCCATATAATCCGAAGCAGCCTTGATCTGAGCAAGCCAATGTTCTGGATCGTCAACATACGCTTCGAGAGACTCCCAGTCGTCGCATTTCTGTACGACCGAAATCCATGAGGTTACCACATTCATCAGCCGGTCTGGCTGCACGTCTCCTTGCCAGAATGCGATCACGAGATGTAAAGAGTCCTTGATATTCGTCGCAAAATTGTCCAAGTCAGTATCTTGAGCGAGGCCGGGTTCACTTGAAAGACTCGAGGTTGCATCTTTAACCAATAATTCAGCAACTGAGCCGTCGACGGCATTGGGATGCTGCAAGGCGAATCGTAATACGTAGAGGATAACACGGAGGCGACGGATAGGGTGGCGTTCCAGAGAATACAAACAGAGGAGTTCAGAAATGAGAAGCTGAAGCATTGACCGAAAGGTTTCACTGTCAGCGTCATGGCTTTGAGATTCCACCAGAAGACCCATTTGCCATTCAAGCAAAACGCTTCGCTGTTCGAAGTCCAGAGACTTGTCATCGAAGATGGCCTGTTCATCGTTTTCTCTCCGACGTATCTTTGTTTTGAGATAGGAGGAAAGAACCCGACTGAGCACGAAGCCGGGGCTTTGCGCATTATGACAGAACCGATGAGGTGATCTACCAGCAAGGCTGGCAGCAAATTGTCCGAGAGTGTCGGAGTCAATGTGTTCTTGAATCGATCGCCGTAACGCCGCGACCGACTTTTTACCCATGTTTGCTTCTGAATAAAGGTTTGCAAGCCTCTCGAACTTTAGAGCAGCAAAGCCTGCGGTCCTGTCTGTTGCTGGACAATTCTGCAATAAGCTAGTTGACTGCTCCAATAGCGGCAGAAGCTCTGTACACCCTTTTCCCGACTCCTTTTCTTTGAGATATCGCGACCAAAAAATATTGGACAATTTGATGAAAGATGTTCGCCAGTTTTCATCAATATCCGAGTCTTCTCCGGCAAGGTATTCGAGCGCATCCAGAAGGTGTTTGCAGTCGGCGAAGATAGGCAACATGTTCTCCCAAGCAGGGGTCTGGCGTATTACTGACATCTTTCCAACCGCTACTGCGGAGTCGACAGCAGCAATGATGATATTCTTAGATCTGCGGAGGGCTTGCTGGAGGTGTCCCCGATCTTTGCTGTCACTACCATTTGGTGGTTGTCGCCCAACGTAGCGTCTCAAAAACCGGATGAACGCATGAAGGTACTCAACGACATGAGCGCAGATTTCACTGTTGGAGCAGGTCATCTCGCGATCAGCTGAGAAGGAATCTCCAAGATACCCCATGGCCAGCTTTTTCAATTTCGCAGATTCAACGAGTAGTTCTTCAAGGTCGTTGCTGCTACCCTTGTTTGACGATTTCAACACGGTGGCAGCTTCGAGAAGTGATTGTGCCACAGCTCCGTGAGGATAGTTTCCGGATAATTTGAGACGATGGAGATGAATGGACGCAATTCTGCAGCGAATTGTGCTGAGTGACAGTAGCTGGTCACTAGACACTGGGGTCACCACTTCCGCGTAGAGCTTCAATGCTTCTTCGAAACAGCCGGCTTCTTGAGCAAGCCTGCCGAGAGCAGAAGAAATTCTCCAAGATACGGTAGCCCTCACATCGGTTGACAGCTTCTCATCAGCCTTCGTCATCGCTGCCTGTAGTCGCAGCACAGTTTTGTAAATGATGGCGAACTCAGTCCTGTCAATGCTGGGGCCATTATGCGCAAATCCTTCTAGAAAACGTGCCAACGGATCCAAAAATTCTCTTTTAGACTCGCATACATGGCCAGACACTTTCCATGACATAGACCGGATTTCGAGCGACAAAAGTTGCAGTGTGAGAGTAGTTACCGGCCGTACTTGTAGTTTCGATGTCGACGAAGCAGAACTGCTTGATCTCTGAGTTAACGAAGCGAGGGAGGATATGTTGTTAGAAAGTGAAAGTAGTTGTAAAGCGGCTTTATCCCTGGACAGGCTCCCAGTCCTGAGCGCATCCATTATAATGTTGGCAGGGCTACTCGGATTTGACAGGGTCAGAATGCCGCAGGCCTTCTGGACGACGGAGGCTTTCTTCTCAGACGCAATCAGTCTTACTGCATTCGCCTGGAATGGGACGAGGACACCAAACAAGGATCGGGCCTTCTCCAGATGCGTAAAAGATAGGAGATCGGCTGTTGTTTCCCTCGGCGTCGCATCTTCGTTGCTGGCTGCTGTCTTCGGCCTTTCAGCATTTTGCTGCTCATCTAGAGCTTTGCTCTCCATGTAACTTTGTAGTCTTCTCTTGAGCCCTCTCAATTCCCTGTATGCCAGATCATTCAAGCCCAGCGCAATAAGTCGGCCTGCAAGAATACACGCGCCTTGTTCGAGTTGAAGATTTGGATATGCATTGTCCTCACAACCTTGATCACTCTTCAGGGTCCGAAGAGACGAAAGAGCCAATCTGGCGCATTCAGCGATTGCGACCACCCCAGCCTCCGACGCAGCTATCGTAGTTGGCACAGGCTTCGATAATTTCGTCTTTGTGGGTGATGTTAGGATTCGGTTTGGCGAGGTTGGCTGCAAAGGGGTTTTTGACGATGCACTTCGTTGCAACGTATCTGACAAAGCTTTTGATGCAGCGTTGAAGACCTCCGTCGCGAGGACGAGCTTCTCTTGTTGTGATAGATGCACTGCATCTTGGACTTCAGCGGGGCCTTGAAATACGGCAACTTTTGCTGCGTTCTTCGACTTGGCAGACCGGGAAGATTTCACACGCGTCGCTGTGGCAGAAGAGGATGCAGATTTTGAACTCTTTGTCGACTTGCTGCTGCTGCGGCCGTTCTCAGAGTTGGGCTTGCTGGAACATCGAAGGAGTATTTGGAGGGACGAGACAGTGGAGGCCGAACACGTCGATGGAGACCTGACGGCTTGCTTCACAGACTCTGGAAGCGAGTCTGGCATCAATGCTGTTACCGCCATGGGTGTGTAAATGTCATCGAGATTAGAGCATCGCCTGGAAAGTCATTGCAGTGAGCGTTGGTAGACATCGCCATTGTGAACTCCAACGTCGCCAGCCTAGCCTCGCCCAAAACGGCGTTGCTGGGACAACGAGACGCCGGGCGATTGCCTTGGCGGAGATCGGAGCCGGGGGTTCGGAGCTGTCAACGCCCGCTAAACTATTCCTGGCCGAGCGCAATTGCACGGAACAGCAGAAACCTCGTTCAACGTCCTCTTCGGTTGAATTTTGAGGGAACAAGAAGGCAGTCCGAGTGGAGATAATGAATCCAGCGACGGTATCGGCCAGGCGCTCCGCCGGCCTCCTTTCCTGCATCGCAAGGACCTCCATAAACGCATCGCGATCTCACGCCGTTAATACAAACTGGCAGCAAACTCGCCTTCGCTCCTCCGACACTTTGCCAAAGATTGCGCAGCCGTCCATATGGACCTCAATCATCCCCAAGTTCATTCGCGACCGTGAGTCTCGCGATCCTAGCAAGGCGACACCCGCCTCCAAGGAATGGAATCCGGCGACCTTCTTCATTATCATCTTTATTCTTATCGGCTCCCAAGCTATCCAATTGCTCGTCTTGCGAAAAGACTTTGAAAATTTCAATCGGAGTGCCGATGCCAAACTCGAGCTTTTGAGAGAGGTCATCCAGAAATTGAAAAATGGGGAGCATGTGGATGTCGAGAAACTATTGGGGACGGGTGACGAAAGCAAGGAAAGAGAATGGGAAGAAGGTTGAGCTGCCCTAGATCTTGATAAGGAACCCGATTGTAATATTCATATACTGATTCCTTGCTTGGTGTGCTAGTTCTTCGCGAGATTGAGAGAGAGGACTCCCTGTGGCGCCAGAAGTCCGCGAAAAATGCTGCGACTGTGACTGATGCCAGTCAGTCTCAGCCCACGGCGAACGAGTCCAAAGACAAACGGACAAAATCCGTTTCAGATCATAATCTGAACAGTGGTGATACTTCTAAGAGCAGTGGTGGGATTATGAGCAGATTTTATTGAGCTCGTTTGTTTCTAGCGGAGCTTCAAGGAGTTATATAGAGAGATACCCGTTTATATCATTTCCTGTTGATGAGGAGCTATCTTCACATGGTTGGAGTTAGGGCGGCTTATTGATTTACTTGTGCTGGTTTCTGGCTGTGCGACCGGATGTCAATGGGTGTAATGACAGCTGCACAGAGTCTATATGCACCTCAGCTGCATGCTGATAACATATATTTAACGCTCCTTTGACAGTTCAAGGAGCGCTTCAGGCCTAAAAGGCTACCCGAAAAAGTAGAAACCCAGACTAAAGTACAAAACATTAATTATGTGACCAATGCATTGTATTCATGAGGGATGCAAATCAGTTCAATGCAGAGAATGGATTAATGCACCTAGCAAACGTTCTGTGCTGTTCAACTGGGGTGGGGGAAAAAAAAGCAAAAAAGACAAATCTAGCAAAATCTAAGACATCCATAAAGGGGGGTTCTAGTACACAAGTCTATGCAACGATATGAAACCAGAGGCCTCCCATAATTGTCGCTTGCTCAGTGGTGGAATGAATGAGCAAGCCTTCACAATTCACCTGCAGGCAAAAACAACCATTCATGCCCTCGAAAGAGAAGATGGCTGGCAGGAATCAGGAAAGGATGAGATGCAAGAAAAAGAAAACAAAACAAAAATCTAGCAGGTCTTAACTGTTACCCTATCCCAGAGAAGAACCGTAAAGGGGACAAAAAAGAGAGAGAACTTGCTTTTCCAGACAAAGATACAAAAAAGGAGAATGGAGCTAGAGACAGATCTGATGCGCCGTTTAGTACAAAACCAGGATGATAATGGAAATTCAAGAGAATATGATCAAAACAAAAACAAAATGAAATCATTGCTTGGACGTTCCAAAGATCTTAGGCAAGGAAGAGCCCTCGGGGATCTTGATGCGGCCGAAGTTCTCATCCAAATCCAGGATCAGCTTGAGGGCGTTTCTTGACCGCAGGTAAGGAAGGGGAGCATCGGTAATAGACACTGCGGAACCGGCGTCGGTCCCATGGACGGTGGGTGCGGTGTCCTCAGATCCAGGCATCGGGAGCAGCTTTTGGAGAACTTCGTAGGCAGCCAGGGTGAAACCGAACTGCGGGGAAGAACGAACGATACGGGCTGGACCACCCTTGAAGAAAGCTTTCAGACCTTCTTCCTTCCAGATTGTCTTCGCGCAATGCCGCAGCGAGGTGTACTTCGTCTCTCCCTTGCGGGCTTCCACTTGCAGACGGGTCTTGATCACATCACAGGGAGTGGTCAGGTAGGCTGCAGGCATACCCGCAATGGCACCGGCACTAAGCAGCTGCATGATGCCAAGCTTGTTCGTCGGCGACTCTCCAAAGAAGTCGGTTTTCAAGTGGGAATAGGTAGGGAAGTAAATGGCAGAGAATGGAACTGGTGGACATGTCAGAATTGTATCGTCACAAGTTTTATTTTAGGTTAACAGGTCCTTGACATACCATCACGAAGGAGACAGGCACTGGCGCCTTTGTACAGGCCAACCAGACCCAGATTCCTCACGATCCACATTGCTGAGCGACGAGGAGCGCCTTCGACATTCTTGGCGACCTCACCCTGAACCTGGAGACGGATCTTGACGATCTCGAGGGGATTGGTGAAAATCTTTTAGAGGAGTTAGCATTCTCCTTAAGGTAATGGTCAGGCTACTTACAACTTGGCAAGCTCCTGCAGAACCACCAGCTACGATCTCCCAAGGCAACTTGATCTGCCCTGTCTGTTTGTCGGTGGCGTAGCCACGAACAAGATCGTTGACTGTAAGCTTGATGGCTTTCTCTGGAGCCACGCCAATCAGCTGCGGCAAAACACCGGAATACAGGCCACGAACGCCCTCGTTCCGCAGCACCTTCTTCGCACAGTCAAGCGAATTCTTGTACAATCTGTCACCCGGGCGAGTGCTCCGTTGGTTCTGCATCCGAGTCTTAACAAGGTCAATTGGATAAACCATGAAGGCGCCGAAGGCTCCCGCAATACTTCCGAGCCCAAAGTGGTGGACAGATTCCAGCACGTTGTGCAGCACGGATTTCGTCTTGTTCGCCGCCTCACTAGCGACCCCTGACACTGCTGAGAGCGCCTGATCGGCCACAGCCGCGGGTGTTTGCCAAGATGCATCAATGACCCTGGCAAAATCCTTCCGGGAGAGTCGTCCACTAGGTGCATCCAAGCCAGCAAAGTGGAAGAGAATGTCTGCCTCCATAGGCGTGAATTGAGAGAATCGGGTGATGCGCGCGGCCTCGTTCAGGAAGTCTGCGCGGGTAATCTTGCCGTCTGGACTCTTTCTCGTCGCCTCTCGGACAATGACATCGATCATGTCCATTTCACGGATGATGTTCTGGAAAGCGCGGACATTGGCATAGGAGATCTTGCTCCCGGTAGAGATGTTGCAAAGCGTGGGGAGATGCTCCAACAAGTAGTCGGACAGCTTGTGTTTCGAAGTCTCCAGGATGATGCGCTGGAAATCCTCGGGGCTAATGTAGCCATCGCCATCTTTGTCAAAGAGATGGAATGCCTGTCTTATCCGCTCACCCTGCAGACCCCGGAGCATCTGCGCAAACTGCGGATATGTCATATCATGACGCGATTTCTTGCGTCCGATATACAGAGACGCCCATTCCGAGTTCCAGTCGAACGGTATGCTGTCGCTGCCCTTGTGGAGGTTGTAAAGCTCTTTGAAAGTCTCAAATTTGACCGAACCTGTCCCATCCACATCGAACAGCCGGAATGCGATCTCGTATTCAGCATCAGGCTTAGCCAGGAGGTTCTCAAAGGCTGCCCAGTCCGTGAGATTGATGCGTCCTGTCCTCCTCCTATCGGCAACACGGAAAAGGATTCCATACTGGTCGCGTTTAATCTTGTGCTGCAAAGGAAACCAGATGAGTCAGTGAGATTCTACCGAGGGGTGGTGATTACCAAGACTCACGTAGTCTTGATTCTTTGGTGCGATAGCATCAATGAAGTCCTCTTCCGTCATGTACAATTCTCCTGTCTGCTCATCCTTACGCGCGTGCTGCGTGAAGTGCGCCTTGATCTGCTGCGAGAGCTGGGGCTCCTCCTCAGTCGTTCCCACAAGCGACGCCTTCACGGCCTCTTTGACACTTGCCATGACGATCACAGAAGCCAGAAAACAGGCGGATTAATTGCAGTTGTCTCACACTGTTGAATTTGAGCCGCGTTGCTATAGACAACAAATGCCAGATGTGACTAATCTGGGGCTGGGCGGATGACAGAGGGGTACTGGAACGAGATAAGGGTGGTTCAGAGCGCCCTCCTCATGAAGAAAATAAATGCAGTACAAAATGAATGCTCGCTTGGAAGAATAACAAAGATGGGCGCTAATTCACAAGAGGACCAAAAACGAAGGTTGCAACTTGAAGATGACTCTAGAAACTTTTTTCTTCCCCCAGGGCCAGGGACCGGGGGCAATCGGGAAGCTTTGCCGACTAAGCATAAGCATGCAGGGCGCAGTCGGGCCACGCGAGGCGCCGACAGTTTGTCCTCACCGCCCCTGGGTCTTAGACTCTGAATGCTCTGTGGGGTCGGCCTCTGCCCGATCGCCGACGGCATGGCTCAACTTTAGGTAGTTAATTTAGGCAGTAAATTATCATCAGTCCCAGCATTATTATTGTTTGCCACAACCACACTTTATTCTTGTTACTATCAAGTATTCTTTGCATTCAAACATATTAAAAAGGTTCTTATTTCCAAGATATGTCAATATGTATACCTCCTTGAAGTTGATGTGGCTGACCTGTCTGCCTTTCATGAGGTATTTTAATGCATTCAGCTGGCTGTCAGCATATCCTCTCCAAACGAACCTTTCCGCCATGAGTGACTTGGGTCATCAGTAAGGGGCAGAAAAGAGCCTTTGATTTACAGATCCATCCAAAGCCTTGTTTGTTGGAGTCATGGAATCAAACAGTCAGCTAACAATGAGGGGTAACTCTAGAACGGCCAAAAAAAAAATGGGGAAGATGGGGGTAGGTTCGGTGAGTAAAGGCATACTCCGTATACGAATAAGCAGCAGATCTGTAGGAGTCACAAACCGCTGGAATCTGTGAAACGAGGGCTTCCTTCCTTAGCATGGAGTGTTCGTTTGAGATCCAAAACCGTGCACGTGACGTCCTGCAATTGCAGAGTCATGTGTTCTATTATTAGATGCGAGGGTGTATTGGCAATTATTAAGCAAGCAGGCTAGTAAGAATCTAGTTAGCTGTTTAGCATCGCACTCGGGCAAGTACGGAAGCCTTTTGGTGAAGATACCTACATGTGCATATATACTCCGTAGAGTGCGTACGGTATACCTACCTCCGGACTCCGGAGTATTTATGGAATATAGGTTATGTGATAGCACAGTATCGTCTCCACTCCGCGGTTGATTTTGGTGAGGGGCAGAAAGCGGCTAAATCCGAGTATGGAGTCTCTGCGGGTCGAATTTTGGAGAATTGCGGGTGTGCATAATATTCCACGTGAGCGGGAACACGCACACAAAGAACAACAGTACAGAACAGCTCTGATACTCCGTATAATACCAGTTTAGCAGTATTACTCCAATTTGTAGAGGGTACAAGAAGCAAAAGCACCCGTAAAACTCCGAGACACATCCATTGGGCCTTCGTAGAGGCGGAACGCGCGGTTCGGCAAAAATCCAGTGCCTAAGGAACAGTTGTGAACGTTGCACAACTCTCGTCTGATTTGATGTATGAAACCGAGATAACCAACATAAGTGCAAACTAGATAACTCCGCAAATTATCGTTCACCGATCTCTCTTTTCAGGAAAGCATTTCCGTTCCCCGAACACCTGGCTCCATTTCTCCGCACGCTCCAGTGAGGGAGGAACTAGAATTTTCTCCAAACACATCACGTGTCAATCTGATATTTTCGGACTTGGTCCGGGGCCCGGACCAGCCACCCGGTTCAGACTGGAATGCTATAACCTCAAGTCACTCTGAACGTCCTCAGATTAATTCTTGGATATCAATTAACTTTCAATGCAATTGTACTAATAATATATAATGTTTTTAATACAATGTAGTCCGTGGTGCATCTCAGTCCGAGTATGTGCGTGGGAGATATACACATGGTCGAGATATACACGTCAGTAGTTTACACATATAATTGTACAGTTCATCCACACCCCGCATTCTGACGATAAACTTAAAGAGCAGCGGGACAGATGGAGTAGTGTCACCGCTTCCGAAGTCTTTTCGATCTTCTTCTCGTCTTCGTCTCCGCAGCCTCTACAATCTCCTCTTAATAGCCTTCTCCCCAGGGACATTATCATCATGATCATCCTGGATCGGCCTCTTGGTGGCTATCGTTGAAGTCACATGCGTCTTGATTTCTTCATCATCGTCTTGCTTGACCTTCGCATCTACTTTGGACGTGAGCCTGTCCGAAAAGGCTCGCAGATCAGCCGTAAACAAGACACTGTGGGCCCAGCCGGCTTCCTTGCCCCAGAGCTTGCGGAAGTGGTTACCCACAGCGTCGTACGTAGCTTTCGTCAAGGATTTATTTCCACCCTTGCCGAATTTATAATCCCGCTGAGCGATTTGCCAGACTGTTTGCAGCAGCTTGTCAGTCTATATCTGTCCTGAAAGTACGCCGTCATCGAGAAAGAAGATCTTACCATGCGTGTCAACAGGCACTGCTTCACCCCAGCCCAAACCCATCAAGCAGACACAGTCCGCAACCTTTGGCCCAACGCCTTGTAATTCAAGCAGCTTCTCATGCGCATTACGATAACCTTCCCTCCCTTCTGGGCGCATCTCCCCGCCGGGTGCGGGTTCCATACCAAAGGCAGGAGATTCCGGGTTGCGTAGCGAGTCAAGCCATCCTTTCTCTCGCTCTTTCGCCACAGTCACCGCAGTTTGATATATGTACTTGGCTCGATAGCCAAAGCCTAGTCCTCGTAGCCGGGCCTCAACATCTTCACCAGTCAATGCTTCAGGAGACGGAAAGTCGTGGTATGCGCGCCCATCGATGGTCCCGACTAGATCCCCGTAATTGGTGCATAGTTTCTCAACCATCTGGGAGATCCGTGCAATATTGTTGTTACTACTGCATATAAAGGATATCAACGCCTCCCATGCATCCTGCCTTAGAATGCGAATCCCTGTGAAATTCGGCGCCTTCTTCTTGAAGTTCGGGTCGGAACTAGACCATTGTGCATACAGCTCAGTCAAGTTTGAGGAGAGGTTGAAATAATGCGTAATGATAGCGAGGGTCTCGTCAGCGGCAGAATCAGGCTCAGCATCCACACGGGAAGAAGGAGTGGATGCCGGTGGTGTTGGCAGAGCAGGAACAGATGGGAGTCGGGGAGAGTAAGATCTGTAGTAAAGATAACAGGGGTCCTGCTTCAATGAAACAATGCGACCGCGGAGAACACATCTCCACTCGTCATCCTCCGGCAGTCTCTGCCACCTAATGATTGTCAGCATTGTATTTCACTGAGTGCAACATGATGTAAGCATTGGAAAAAGAGCTCACCGGAACGACTGGCCGCAACGAAGGGTGGTGTTTATACACAGTTCACTTAAACTGATGGGAAGTTTGCGCCATTCTGAAAAGCAATTTGGAGACATGATTGAAAGACCGTCCGCAGGGGTGCTCACCCCATTGCGAACGAGAGTTATAAGACGAGATGCATAATTTCTCGTCTGTGGTCGAATTTCTGGTGTACATATTGGTCGAGTCTAGAAGAGACGCGCTTCTGGTCAGCCGCGCGCTAACCGCATCCGCGTTAGCCGCGGCGGCGGGTCCGCTGCTTCTTTTCGGTTGAGCTTCAATCAGCCTCCGACCTGATCGAACCTCTCTTGCGTAGCAAGATTTCTGGAGGAACATCCTTGTTCAGCCTTTCCTGTGATCGAACTCTCGATCGCGGTACACTCCTTTGAATTGTTGTGCTCCTCCCAGTCCCTTTCTCTCGTGTCTTTGGATTGATCTGGAAGTCTCCTGAGCTGTTGTTTTGCCATAGCGGACTTCGAGGGAGTTGAGCCAGAATGAACGGCGACGCTTACTCCTCCAGAGGTAAGAGAAAACCTTTGTACTGCTAAAGTCTGAAATTTTAACGCGCTAACAATTTACTTGCAGATTCTGGACGGTCGAGGGATTACTACGTGAGTTTTAACCGTTCCGCACCCGTTTGACGCCTTCGGCGAGAGATACTAAACATTTTTGCATCTTGCAGAGAGACGAGCGCAGGGACCGCGGTGACCGTGGTGACCGCAGCGACCGTGGAGATCGTGATAGAGGCGAGCGAAGGCGGTCGAGGTCTCCTCACCATAGTTCCAGAGTTTCGCGACGTGAGCACGAAGCCGACACGTACTCATCCAGCCGTGACTATCGAGCGAGGGAACGCGAGGACCGTTACTCCAGCCGAAGAGACGATCGGGACTGGGACCGGGACCGGGAAAGAGACCGAGACCGTGACCGTGACCGTGATCGCCGGCGCCGGGACTATGAGTCCGAGCGGTCGTCTCGCCGTGACAGAGACCGTGACAGAGACAGAGATCTTTTCGATGACCGACCTCGGCGCAGAGATCGCGACGGACGGGACCGCCGAAGGAGCCTGTCGCCTCCATCTCGAAAGAGAGAGCCCACACCTGACTTGACAGATGTCGTTCCCATCCTGGAGAGAAAACGTCGGTTGACGCAGTGGGATATCAAGCCGCCTGGGTACGAGAATGTTACTGCTGAGCAGGCTAAGCTTTCAGGCAAGTCTTCCCCCACTCTTGGGAATCTTCTGAGAAATGCTTGATTCTAACGTTCGAGTTGCAGGCATGTTCCCTCTTCCGGGAGCGCCTCGTCAACAGGCAGTGGATCCCTCTCGCCTACAAGCTTTCATGAACCAGCCCGCTGGAACGGCGGACAACTCTGCTCTCAAACCGGCCAACTCCCGCCAAGCCCGGCGTCTATTCGTGTACAACATCCCTCCCAATGTTACAGAGGAGAGCCTTGTTTCATTCTTTAATCTACAGCTCAATGGTCTCAATGTCGTCAAGGGCGTTGATCCATGCGTATCTGCACAGATGTCCAAGGATCGTTCTTTCGCCCTATTAGAATTCAAGACACCTTCAGATGCAACGGTCGCGCTCGCCTTCGATGGAGCTACAATGGAGGAGCATGAGCAGATGGACGGGGAGGCTAATGGCGCACCCAAGGGCCTCGAATTGCGCAGACCGAAGGATTACATCGTTCCTGTTTCAAGCGAACAGGAATACCAGGAGGGTGTCATCCATAGTGAGGTCCCTGATTCCCCTAACAAAATATGTGTGACGAACATCCCGCTCTATATCCCGGAAGAGCCTGTTACTATGCTATTGAAGTCTTTCGGAGAACTCAAGTCGTTTGTGCTTGTCAAGGATAGTGGAACGGAGGAGTCACGAGTAAGTCTTTTTGACCAGCAAGATCATATTATACGGTCACTAAGGATATTTTCTAGGGTATTGCATTTTGCGAGTATGCCGATCCGTCCGCGACTAGTATTGCCGTGGAAGGTCTGAACGGTATGGAGCTCGGTGACAAGCATTTGAAGGTCACTCGGGCGAGTATCGGTGCCACCCAGGCTGCCGGTCTCGATATGGGAGTCAACGCCATGTCGATGTTTGCCAAGACGACATCTCAAGATCTCGAGACGAGTCGTGTTCTGCAGCTCTTGAACATGGTGACCCCTGAGGAACTGATGAATAACGAAGATTACGAGGGTAAGAGCTCGACCCCAGTTTTCAGGGGCTGTGTGGTTGCTGACATCATCTCGGCAGAAATCTGCGAAGATGTGCAGGATGAATGTAACAAGTACGGTCAAGTTCTTGAGCTCAAGATTCCACGCCCAACCGGCGGCAGCAAACAGTCACCGGGCGTGGGCAAAATCTACGTGAAGTTTGATAGCGTCGAATCTGCGACAAAAGCATTGAAGGCACTTGCAGGGCGGAAGTTCTCTGATCGGACGGTCGTGACGACTTATTTCTCAGAGGTAAGCATGTGACTTGAAGTTTCTGAGTCGCATTCTGACAATGTTGCAGGAGAATTTCGAAGTCGAGGCGTGGTGATGTGGTTGAAATTTTTGGCCCTGGTTATTCTTAAGCTCTTCCAGACAGGACCTGTCAAGCAGGGGTCTGTTTGCGATCATGAGGGATGCAGGTGCTTCTTCATACTTTCCTATTTCAATTCATTCCTACTAGCTACTCCTACTTTCTATATGGCTGTATGTTTTACTTATACTGCTTCTGGTCATTGGTCCTCGGCTGTGCTTGCATGCGTGCTTACTTGCTTCGCTTTATGATGGAAAAAAGGTTTGAATCCTGTTCAGCTTGAAGGCAGCGGCCGGGTAGTTAAATCACAGTGATGTACTGTATCATAGTTGACAGTTGAGGCAAGCAAGCAAGCAAAAAAAATGATTTTACCTGAATTATCATCTCTTATTTCTGAATATCTTCGCTATTATCTCATGTCTCTATATGCTACTATCAAGAAAACGTGGGCTTCATCTCGACATTCAAATTCATCGATTCGAAAACCGAAAAAAAAAACAAGACAGCAGGGAAATAGGAGGTAGACAGGAACGGAAGATTGCGATGCGATGGATGCTCTTCAGTGGTCTACTTCTCTTTCTCTTTCTCTTCCTCTCCCCTTATATATATACTGCCTACAACAATAGTCGCCTCGCCTCTCTCCTCTTGGTCTACCTACTGGACGGCTCTACCTGTCAGACTATCAGATCCTGGGAGTTCTGTTCTGGTTCAACGCAATCTCACCTGGAAAGGTTTGAAGGTTTGCAAACAGTTATTTGAAGATAGGGGATGATGGATGGAATCATTATCGACCCTCCCCTAGAGCTCTAGGGTTTAATTTGGGCTTATAATCAGCCTTGTATGTATGTACATACAGCACTTTTTTTTTTCTCGTGATTCTGATCTTTCTCTAATTAATTTTTGGTACTGAAGACTTGTCTGTCAACTAGGAGTTGTAGTTCTTAGCCAAGATAGATCCTTGGTCTTCATCATTTTCTGTAAATTGCGACGAACCCAAATACACAACACATTTGCTAGTATAGAGCAAATTCATCAAGCTCTACGGGAAGCAGTACAGTAGAGCATGCAGAGCAATGATGCGCTAGAAAGCCTGAATTAGAAGCTGAACAATCAAACAGAGTAGAGCAGAGCGGAGCAGCTCTAGAAGCTGGCCTGCAGTCCTGTATATTTTAACGGCATGCTGCATGCATCGTAACTGGTACTGTGTATACTGTAGAGTCAGGAAAATTCAAAAGCATGCCATTTCGCGGTGAGGCCGACTCGGGTATTCAGGATTTAATCTAGGGCTGTCTGACAATCAATCTTGCGAGGTTTCTCGTGTCAGTTCACGACCATAAGCGGAGAACCCTGCGAATACGAAGTGATTGTGCTAACTGTATCCAGAAGGAATACGAAAATATTTGTCTGTTCATACTGATTTCGACCCCAGCCCAACTTGGAGATCGTACAGTAGAGATCTAGATGACAAGGCTGAGCTGAAGGGTGGCCAAGAAAAGAAGAATCCGGGGAAGCCTCCGAGCTATATCCTCTATCCCTGTCTGCTCTCATTAATTAATATATTTCATCCACCTCCTTGCCAGGTATCATCAACAGAGCTTTGCATATGTACTCCGTATTCACGCTCGTCATTCTCCTCTGCAATGCAACCTCGTATACGACGCGATGTAAGCACGCATCCATGACAAAAGCTGAAAAAATTCGTATTGCATTTGATATCAACTTCGACTTCTCTGCTATCATGCTCCTCCTCAAGGCAAACTTCTCGTGTTTTCGCTTCAGCTGACAGGGAATGATATTGAAAGCAGAAGGAAGATTGGACTGGACTGGGCCTTTGATGAACCTCGATTTGTTTCTTCTCTCATGGAATACGGGGTTGCAAACTTCGTGGCTTGCTTTCAGCTGCTGCAACATATGGACAACAATCTATGAGTCAGTCACATACGGTCAGGGAGGGAGAAAACTTGAAGCTTCCTATGGGAAGTTCTCTCTGATCTGGCAGGCTGGAGAAACATATATAAAGTGGCAAGAATTCACTTCATTCTGTGTATCAATCCTTTCAACGCCATCCTCAACCAATCTCTCAAGTCTTCATAGCATACTAGCAATTCCAATCTCAAATCTTACACTCACAAAACCAACCATGAAGTCCATCTCCACCATCCTCTGCCTGGCCCTGCCCCTGATCGCCGCAGGAGCTCCAAGCCTCACGAAACGAGACGAGATTTGCGAAATCATCGGTAACGACGGCCCCGTGAACTGAAGGGCCTGTCCGTACTTCGACTGTGAAATCATCACCACCGTTCTCCCCGGGGACTATTGGGACTTTTCCTGTTATGCTGTTGGGATTGCTATGAAGGGAACTGGTGAGCAATTAACTAACTGACTTCGTCCATATTTGATATAAAAAGAAAAGAAAGTCACCTTTCTAACTGACATTGCCAATGCTTCAAAAGTACCTGGGATTGGATTCCTGAATTGGGTTGCTACGTCAGCGGTTTCTATACCGATGAGAATTGCTCCTCTAGTATGGCTCTGTTTCTTTCTTTCCCAATATAGTCCATATCTTTGTTGGCTGACATGTTTTCAGGCACTCTCCCGGTGTGTTAATTCTGATCTTGATCGGATTACAAGCCGGGTGAAATTGCTGAAAAGCTTTGTTAGCTGTGTCAAGTGTAGCAATTGAAGGAAAAAGTCATGTTAAGCAGAGAATCGAATCAATCCAGCAGGTGTGGTGTATCTTGCCAATAGCAAACCAAGAATGGCACAGCTGCATGGATTGTGGATGTAGTCAAGGCAAATATAGTTAGTTTTGAATATGACAATTTGATTTTTATGGAGACTGTTACAGTTGACCTGTATCAGTACATGACAACAGCAACACTGTATATCATAAATTCATAAGTGTATGAAGACGTACATGGTAGTTTTCCTAGTCGAGCTGATGTAGGTAGCTCTAAACAGTATGTACTCCGTACAAACCTATTACCTAAAGTAGCAACTCTTTAATGAACAATTGAAGCAAAGAAAAGACAGCTTCCCACTGCCTGGTTCATGACAGCGTCGATTCCAGAGTGTGAAAAAAAATACCCTACACTATAAAACATTGTTTTCCATTTGTACGCACTTTCATGTAGCGTTAAAAGCAACAGACGTAAGCATTCCGCACCAAATTCATGAAATTCTCCTAGCCCCTATTAGCGAGAGATATATGAATTGGTAAAGGGATTATCTCTATTATTAGTAAGGAATTACGTATTAGGCTTTTAACGGATATGCCTTAGTAGGGAGACAAATAGTACAAAGGGATATAGCAAGGAATATAGGTAGTGAGCCCACAGAAGAAGATAAATATGTACCGCCTAATACAAGAGATATGGCAAAAAGAATATTGTATGGAATATGAGCAGGGAGCCCGCCTAGGAAGTAGATAATGAAATCATAATCATACCTCCTATAGGTACACCCCAGGGGCGAAGTCCGTGGCAAAGGTGACAAGGTTTAATTAATTAATGGCGTTCCCCAGACTTCACTCCATACTCCATTCGAACTATTAACTCAGAGTAAATCAATTAATTACCCCAGGTTTTCCATGGTTCAAACAAACAATCGGCATCTGGGATTCTGACGAACAAGCTGATCAACGAACTATCACTAACTATTAGCTACCATGTACGGAGTACCTGTGTGGATCAAGGTATCTACCTAGGTAGGTACCTGATACCTCGGCATATGCCTGTATGGGGCAGTTCCCATGTGATTGATTATCACCGTCACCCGCATCACTGCCCCCCTCTTTGTTTCTTTGTGTCTCTCCCCGCAATTCAGCCTTGCCAAGGCCCCTCCCTTGCTGCAGAATCCGATTTTTGGGAACGATCTGGTATACCTTAATTAACTAGTCAAATTGCGGGGAAAACCCTTACTTTAGACTAGGAGTTTTGAAGAGCCTGGCCTGATTACACTATTGAAAAATTGCCAAACTCGTTCGTTCATTCATTCATTCTAAACTACTATATCATTATTCCCATCATTAATAATATTATTGCCTTGTTTGCAGAAATCATGTACATACTGAACTAGATCAATATAAAGGTTCTGCGACACGTCTCTGCCTACACACCGTCACCTGATACAACAACACTCAGCCTACTACTTTGAACACTGTCACGACTGGTTTTTAATCTTAACCCACTCATAGTACATACAGTCATCGCCATGGAGAATCCTTTCCCCCATGAGATCACCTTGAGGAAAATGGACAGCATTCGGATTTCTGTCAACTCTCAGGCATTTCAACTTTGCAGGCTTATCATTTCCGCAAAATGAGCGCGTAGCCATGTTTGAAGGTCGGAGACTCGCTAATAATGAAGCAATGGTTATCAAACTTCGAATTGAGTTTGTCTTAACCAACCTATTTTTTTGCCTTTGCGATATTTTACTTTCCTTTTCTTTTGTAGGCAAGAAAAGCAGAACAAAGATCCAATAGCCATAGAAAAGTCTATTGTTCAACTGTAAAATTATTATTATTATTATTATTCAAGTTTAACGTCCATACCGAGCCTTTCGGCTATGACAGACCCCGAATCATGGGCC